>NC_086329.1:57633165-57935040 GCF_036172605.1 Pelobates fuscus
GAGATGGAAATAAATAAATGAACATAAAATTCTAGTTGAGCAGTGTCATAGTTCCATTTGGTCTTGTCTTTTTTTTTTTTTTTTGAGGATTGCAGCTATCTACTCATAGTCACCTTTCTTTGTTGCACTATAGACAGTGTGTCTGAGCAAAAGGAGTCCTTTCTCAAAATGGAAAAAAAAACAACTTGTAACCATGGCTGGACTGTCCATGACATTTTCTGTCTCTAAACTGGGACCAGTTGGTTGTCTGACAGATTTTTTTAGAACATATTGCCCTCCGCCAGCCTGGAAGAGCGAACATGCCTGGTAAAATTCTAGTAGCTGCCGGACTACATCATTATGTCCTATCCTAACAGCTGACCTGGACATTCTGGGTTAAAAAATAAATGAGAGGACAAACATCATTAGATGTGTGCCGGCACAGTGAGGCATCCAGGCAGATTCTGTTAAAGGACAAATCAAATAATCATGTAGTATGTTCGTGTGTGTGTGTGTGTTAGTGAGTATATGTGTGTATCAGTATAGAATGCATGTTTGTATCACTGTGTGTGTGTCAGTGTGTTTGCATGTGATACTGTGTGTCAGTGAATGTGTAGAAGTCATTGTCGGTGTGTGGGACAGTGTGTATGGATCACTGTGTGTTAGTAGGTTTATTAGAGTTAAATTGGTTCTTCAGGTCTAGGACATATGTCGCAGTTACAAAAATGATCCAGACACTCCAATGCTCTAAAGGCACTTTTATTGGAACAAAGTCAAGCTTGACAAAGACCCCTGTGTGGTTCGAAATGTTGCGGCCTCCACTTTGTCCCAAAAAAGTGCCTGGATCATTTTTTCAGCTGGTATTTAACATGCTTGGCTAGTGATGGCCCTGGGTGTGGTAAAGCACCCAGTCTAGCTCATGTGATTTGACTGCAGTTCCTTTTTTGTTTTGCGATAGGACATATTTCTCATCACAGTGCACCAATATCTTTCCTTTAACTGCTCCATGTACCACTGTTCAGCACAAGCCACTTTTTATACATAAACTCTATATATTTGAACATGTAACCCCTTGTACAATACAGAGAATGAACAATGTAGGTGAATAATACTTACACATATGCACCAACTTAACCAGCTCAAAGAAAGAAAGTCTCTTAAAAAGTAAAGTGCCAGTTTCATCAAATTAACCATGACTGATTTAGTATTTCTCAAAATAACTCCTCACAGTGCCCCAGGAATGTCAGATATTTATATAGAATTCTAACACATTTACTCAGTGGTTGACTATTTCTTTATTATTTTATTTACTTGAGAAATTGTATTCAATCTTCTGATATTGACCTCTAAAAAGGTACACACGTGAGGAAATTGAATAGCCTACTTGGTTACAAGAAAAATACCAATGACCTAAAATGAAATCACGAACAATGAAAAATTACTGATATGTTTACTATGTCAGAAGCCAAAGTACAAACCAGTAGAACAGTAACTAGACTCGTTTGTGTTATAATCAAAGCTATTATACCTCCATATATGGGTGAGATATTTGTCTCTGTTTTTAATCAATGTATGTTCTGTTTATTGACCCAAACATATTTCCACAAGATGTTTAAAACCTTATTTTCTTTATGACCTTTCCCATGTAGATACCAGGAATAGCACAGCTCACTAAGCTGTAATGTGTATTCCTATGTTAAGTGATATTTTGATTTATTTTGACTGGCGTCTGGGCAAGTCAGGAAAACTATACTTGCAGTATAATAGTTATTTTAAAGAACAGAGCATGTTTTCATATTCCACACCACTCAATTTCTGACTTTGTGGTTTATTGGCAATTTAGAGTTAAGCATAAAATATGTATGTGACTGCATCAGAGCAATCACCCAAGATATGCTAGGCTAATTCTGAATAGGTCATAGGTGCAAGAAATTTAGAGAGTGTCAGTAGTGCATGCTCTGCATGACATTTAGGAATTGTAGTGGATACATCCCCACCAAATTTTGATTGTATGTGACAATTTTCTTGGAAAATGTATGTATTCAGTTGGGATGTTCTGCCACTTTTTATTACTACTGATTAAATGATAGTGTGTATACGAACGATAGATAGGTACATACATACATATTAAGATAGACACAAAAATACATAATAAAACCGTTGAATAAAAATGAGTAATTGCAATTTTCCTCTGTCAATTTTCACAGCAGGATTTAAAATTATTATACAATAGATACAAGAGCAATATAAATTAAATATGCAAAGTACCTATTTTAATTTGTGTATATTCTCTCATGTGTATAATGGTACCCTGCTAAAAACAAAACAGTCTAGTTGACCTTCAGTTTATTATAGCTATTTTGAGATAGACATTTAGCAAGGAGCGATTAAACTAAATACATTTTTCATACAAAGAGCATGTGAAAACATTAAAATAAGTATACTTTCAAAATTCAACCATGCATACAAAAGGAATCAACACAACCCTAATGAACTGAAAAATATAAAAACTATTATAATTAAACATATATTGTATTGCAGAATTGTTGGCCTAAAAAACAACATCCTCTAAAGTGGAACAGGCTATTACAGGGTCATTTTTGAACAAAGGTGATACATCAATTTCCATCATGTTACCCATGAGTTAGGCAATCGTTTTAGTTAGGTAAAGCTCTTTCTTCTTTGAGCTGCCAGGAGCACACAACATTGGCATACTTTTACGCATGAACAGAAGATCATGTAAATGTTTTCTATGGCATCAAGTAGGAAGATGTCTTTTCCCATCAGCAGACAAGATTAAGAAGTGGAAGCTGCTTGAAGTTATGCCCATCACACATTTTACCATAAACATAATTATGATAAAGTAATCTCTAGTTTGCCTCATGTACATGATTGTATTCCAAGTTTAATAAAATTTCAACTCATTCTTTACATTATTTTTAATCTTTAGGAAAAACTCAAGTGACAGTATTTCTCGAATAGAAAAATAGGAAGATATAATGTTGAGAGTTACATAATTACATAGCTGAAAAGAGACGTGTCCATCAAGTTCAGCCTTCCTCACATTTGTTTTTTGCTGTTGATCCAAAAGAAGAAAAAAAACAAAAAACAAAAAAAACAGTTTGATGCACTTCCAATTTTGCAACAAGCTAGGAAAAGAAATTCCTTCTTGACCCCAGAATGGCAGTCAGATTTATCCTTGGATTAATTACCCTACATTGAAACATTATATCCTTGAATATTCTGGTTTTGCAAGTATGCATCTAGTAGCTGTTTGAACATATGTATGGACTCTGATAAAACCACTTCTTCAGGCAGAGAATTCCACATCCTTATTGTTCTTACAGTAAAAAAACCTTTCCTTTGACTTAGATTAAATCTTCTTTCTTCCAGTTTAAACGCATGACCTTGTGTCCTATGTAAAGTCTGGTTTGTGACTAGATTTCCACACAATGGTTTGTATTGGCCCTGAATATATTTGTATAATGTTAACATATATCCCCTCTCAGGCGACGTTTTTCTAAACTAAATAGGTTTAAATGTGTTAACCTTTCTTCATATCTGATCTGTTCCATTCCTTTTATTAATTTTGTAGCCCGCCTCTGCACTTTTTCTAGTGCCATAATATCCTTCTTTAGAGCAGGTGCCCAAAATTGCACAGCATATTCAATATGTGGTCTTACCAGTGATTTATCAAGATGCACAATTATATTCTCGTCTCGAGAATGAATGCCCTTTTTCATGCATGACAATACCTTACTGGCCCTTGGCTACTGCTGATTGACATTGCACATTGTTGCATAGTTTGCTGTCAATAACAAGTCCTTTTCGTGTGTTATCCCTAATTCGCTTCCATTAGGGTATATGTTGCTTGTGTATTCTTTACGCCGAAGTGCATAACTTTGCATTTTTCAACATTAAATTTCATCTGCCATTTAAGTGCCTAGTCCATCTAAATCCCTCTGCATCAATGTACTATCTTGCTCACATTGTATTATTTTACAGAGGTTTGTGTTATCTGCAAACACAGAAACATGACTTTCAATGCTTTCTTCAAGATCATTTATAAACATGTTAAATAGAAGGGGTCCCAGAACAGACCCCTGAGGGACACCACTTGCCACCTCTGTCCAGCTTGAAAATTTACCATTAACGACAACTCTTTGTATTCTATTTTTAAGCCAATGTTCTACCCAAGAACAAGCATTTTCATCTAGACCGATTTCCTTGAGTTTGAACACTAATCTTCTGTGTGGAACTGTATCAAATGCCTTGGCAAAATCCAAATAGATCACATCCACTGCAACACCCTGATCTATACTTCTACTTACTTCTCCGTAGAACGCAATCAAGTTAGTTTGACATGGCCTGTGCTTCATAAAACCATGCTGATTTTTGCTGATAACCATGTTCTTCTCAAGGAATTCTTGACTATTATCCCTTAATAACCTTTCAAATATTTTCCCAGCCACAGAAGTTAAACTCACAGGTCTGTAATTCCAGGCAAGGATTTTGAACCCTTTTTGAATATAGGAACCACATCTGCCTTCCTCCAATCCTCCGGAACACTTCCTGAAAGAAAAGAATCTTGAAAGATTAAAAACAGAGGTTCACTTATTTCTACACTTAGTTCCTTATGTACTTGTGGATGGATACTGTCAGGCCCTGGAGCTTTGTTTATATTAACTTTCTTTAGTTGCTGCAGCACCTTGTCTTGAGTTAACCAATTACAATTATTCTGCAAGTTTTTAGTAGCAATAATTTGCACATCTATTGCCATGGGTTCTTCCTTAATATATACGGGAGGAGAAATAGTTATTTAAAATTCCTGCCTTTTCCTGGTCTTCATTAATTAACACCCCCGTTTCAGTTTTTAGTGTACCTACACTTTCGTTTTTTTTTTGTTTTTTTATAATTTATGTACTTAAAAAATGCTTTGGGGTTGGTTTTGCTCTTTGTCTATCATTTTTTCATTTTGAAGTTTAGCAAATCTAATCACCTTTTTGCTCGCATTATTGGCTTCCTTATATCTTTTATAAGATGCATCTGATTTGTCCGACTTAAATGCTTTAAATGCCCTTTTCTTATTTTTAATCTCTTGTTTTACTTCTCTACTAAGCCACATTGGTTTTAATTTGTTTATTTTATATTTATGACCCAATGGTGCATACTGAGAAATGTACCTTTCTAATATTTGTTGGAAGATGTTCCATTTATCCTCAGTGTTCTTTTCACTAAAGAGTTTATGCCAGTCAATATATTGTAAAGCTGCCCTTAATTTATAGAAATTGGCCTTTTTAAAATTATATGTTTTAGTATACCCCATGTGCTTTTGTTTTTTTGAGTTCATTTCAAAGGACACTATATTGTGATCACTATTTCCCAAGTGCTCACCTACCTGAATGTTGGTCAAAAGAATAAGAGGTAAAGGGGACAATGCAAGTAAAGATTAGCAAACTAATCTGAAACAAAGTGAAATGTGCAAAAATAAAAACCCTAATTTAGCATATTTCCAGTCTGTCAGAAAATCTGCAAAAAACACTTCAAACTAATTGAGTATTTTTCTGTGTGTAAATTCCACATTTTGAACCTTAAGAACAAATGAAAGTCTATGATATTATAACTTACATTTCTTTAATCAGACACTATTGTCACCAAAGCAACTCTAGCTCTGAAGCAATTTTTGTGTGTATAGATTATGCCTCTGAAGTTTCACTGCCATTTTGGAGTTAACTCACTTTTGTTTCTGTTTGTGCAGCCCTGTTCACAGCTCTCCTGTCTGTGACACACAGCCTACATGAAAACAAAATGATTTCATTTTCAAATCATATGTAACTTACTTTAAAAGTTTATATCTCCTGCCCTGTAAATCGAACTATCATCACACACAAGAGGCTCCTGCAGTGTCTAGCAAGCTATTGACAGAGTAGGAGATAAGTCATTCTAAATTAAACAGAATTTGCAATAAAGGGAGTGTAATAATTAGATGACTCTTTACAGGAAGTGTTTATGAAGGCTGTGTAAATCCAAGCAAGGAGGTGTGTGATTAAAGGGCCGCTGAAGTAACCAAGACTACTTCATCTCAATGGTCTGGGTGTAGTGGTTTTGTCATTTTAACACTGCAGTGTAAAACACTCCAATTTAGTAGAAACTGCAATATTTACATCACACGGCTAAATACATCGCTTTCGGACAGCCACTAAGGGTGCTTCCTCCTCTAGACCTGACTGAAACTTGTTTTTGAATAAAATACAATTGATAGCTCATACCTGATTCCAATTCACTTATTCTTGAGAAGCAATCATGGAGACCATGGAAGTTATCTACTTGAATGCTGACATTATTGAAGGAGTACCTGGTGACTATAAGTGGAGGAGACCGGATGCTGGTAAAAAGGTGATTAAAAATTATTAAACTTAAAGGGACTCTATAGGCACCTGATGACTTCAACTCAATTAAGTAATGTGAGGGCCACGCCCCTCTAGTTTTAACGATGCAATGAAAACACCACTATTCTGCAGAACGTCAATGTTTACAATGTTTGCCACAAGTGTCTAATCCCTCAATCCACCACTTATGCAGCGTCCTACGGTAAAGCATTAGATTGGCTGAGATCAATACGGAGTCAGAGCTTTTCAACAGAGACCAGGACCTCTTCCTATAAAGATAAGTAAAACTCACTCTTCAAGCCTCATGTGGCAAGTGGGACACTAACATAAGCTAGGTTAGGTTTGGTTTGTATTTATAACACTATACTGTTCCTTTAAATTTATAGCTTACAAAGCTATAAAATAAAATGCCTATACACCTGTAACAATGATTGCTATTTTTGGGACAGATGGTTCCTTTTGCAGACCTTTAAGCTGCTAACCCCTTTTGAAAGAAAGTAAACAAAGACAGTTTTAAGATTTATTTTTAACTGTCAGCGTTACACATCCTTTTGACCTTAATCAGTGTCCAATAATATTGTTGTATGCAAAATAGATATATCTGGCCTAGAGAAAAGAAATGTGAATGGAGCAGTATTTGACCAGAATAAAGATATATTTCTGACTGTGCTTGGATATTTAAATGTAATGGGTGTTTTGAACTAGTTGCTCTGAAATTGATTGCCTTCAATTGTGAGTACATTGCTATAGTGCTTTGAATTTATGCACAAATGTCATTTAGCAAATTAAATGTTTTTGTTTGTCGCGTCTTTTTTCATTTTGTTATTGTTTATGGCTTGAAATGTTCAATGAGAAATGCAATAAAATGTAGAAGCTATAATGTACTATAAGCATTCAAACCATAGTAAAAGATTTATTGTAGCGTTTTACGATTATATTTTCATGTATTTTTTCTACTTTGTTGTAGGAAGTTTTGTGTTGCACATTTTAACATGCCTTGCAAATATTTAGAATTATAGTTTGATTTGTTTAACAATTTTAGGTTGATATTGTCTGCATCATTTTTACTTTTTTTTTTTAAATCAACTTTTAATTAAAACAGCAGATGATTGACAGATTGTTTTCTTTCTTAGACTTAAGTTATAATACTTTTTACTAGGAAAAATATTGCTCTTCTATTCTCCCGAGTGCTCTTTAAGTAATAAAAGTTTGTGACCAGTACTCATGAGATCTCCAAAAATATAATTGAGGATTGGTGCTGCTTGCTGGCTCTTTCTTGACTACTGAGTTTAGCCATAAATAGCCCAATCGAGACGATTTGAAGGTTTTGTTCAGAATGGATTTATCTAGTATGGGTTTTGTTTTTGTGTTTTTTTTTAAGTTATAGTCAGGGGTCAAGTCCTGGGGAAAAAAGTGTGGGAACTCTCCCCCACCAGTATGCATATATAAACGCGTGCACACACATGCACTCAGACACTCACAGACGCACACACATACTCAGACACTCACACAGTGGTGTATTTTAATTTTGTGCTGCCCTAGGCATGACTATACCTGAGCACCCCCTAATCTAAATTTACCACCCCTTCCTGTCAAGGGCGCACCGCTTCCTGATTAAGAACCCACCCCTTCCTCTTTAGACTCCACCTTTTCCTGCTCCTTTTAAAGAAATACTATAGTGCCAGGAAAACAAAGCTGTTTTCCTGGCACTATAATTCCCTGTAGTGCCCCCCCTCCCTCATTCAACACTGATGGGGTTAAAATCCTATGGGTATTTAGCAGATGCTGGATGTCCTCATGCACAGGGGTGAGGACGTCCAGCATCAGTTAGGCGACTTTTGGTCACCTAACCACCCGAAAGTCCCTCTAGTGTCTGATAGACAGCCACTAGAGGTGGAGTTACCCCTCAAGGTAATTATTGCAGTTTCTGAGAAACCGCAATAATTACACTTGCAGGTTTAGGGGACTGGGACACTGCACCCAGACCACTTCAATGAGCTGAAATTGTCTGGGTGCCTATAGTGTCCCTCTAAGCACACTCTCTGACAGACACCCACACTGGCAGATACACACTACAGTAACACACACACTACATGACAAACACACAGACGTCACTGATTTGACACACACACACACATTCACTGACACACACTCATTCATTGACAGAGAGACACACACAAACACACACTAATAGTCACACACACACTAAATGACAAACAGACTCTCACTGATTTGACAGACACTTACAAACATACACTAACAGAAGCACATACAGGCAAACATGCGCATACACTAACAGAAGCACATACACTCATACGCACACACACATGCATACACTAACAGAAGCACATACACGCAAACATGCATATACTAACAGAAGCACATACACTCATACGCACACACACATGCATACACCAACAGAAGCACATACATGCAAACATGCATACACTAACAGAAGCACATACACTCACACACACGTACATATGATAACAGACGTAAATACACTCATACACACACACACACACTGACACAAACACACACATACACCAACAGACATACACACACACACACACACACAGACATACACACACACACACACAGACATACACACACACACACACACACTAACAGACATACACACACACACACACACACACACTAACAGACATACACACACACACACACACACACACACTAACAGACATACACACAGACATACATACACATACACTAACAGACATACACACAGACATACATACACATACACTAACAGACATACACACAGACATACATACACATACACTAACAGACATACACACAGACATACATACACATACACTAACAGACATACACACAGACATACATACACATACACTAACAGACATACACACAGACATACATACACATACACTAACAGACATACACACAGACATACATACACATACACTAACAGACATACACACAGACATACATACACATACACTAACAGACATACACACAGACATACATACACATACACTAACAGACATACACACAGACATACATACACATACACTAACAGACATACACACAGACATACATACACATACACTAACAGACATACACACAGGCATACATACACATACACTAACAGACATACACACAGGCATACATACACATACACTAACAGACATACACACAGACATACATACACATACACTAACAGACATACACACAGACATACATACACATACACTAACAGACATACACACAGACATACACTAACAGACATACACACAGACATACATACACATACACTAACAGACATACACACAGACATACATACACTAACAGACATACATATATTCAAATTATTCAAATAAACATTGCCCACCCACCCAGCCTCCCTACCTTTCAGGAAAGCTGGCATGGATGGGTCCCTGGGGTCCAGTGGGGCTGCCATGGGGGGGCCACCTGATTGCCCCCCCTCCTCCCCCCCGGCGGGCGGCTCTCTCCCTGTCACACGCGGCGAGGGAGCTGTGTCCTCTCTGCTCCCTCTCGCCGCGCGCCGTTTTCTGATGCAGGGTGCCGGAATATGACGTCATATTCCGGCTCCCGGCATCAGCAGACAACCCACGCGGCGAGAGGGAGCAGAGAGGACACAGCTCCCTCGCCGCGTGTGACAGGGAGAGAGCCGCCCGCCGGGGGGGAGGAGGGGGGGGCAATCAGGTGGCCCCCCCATGACAGGGGGAACAGAGGGCATTTGGGGGCGGCATTTTTTGCCGCCCCCTGAGTGCCTGCAGGGGGAACGGCGTTCCTGCTGTGAAAAAAGTGCAGGAACGCCGTTCCCACGCGTTCCTGCAGGACTCGAGCCCTGGTTATAGTAAGTTGTTGTGCTCTTTTGTTGTTTCTCTTGTTTTGCATATTCAGCACATTTTTTTATAGCATCCTTCTTGTGCCGATATCATCTGACTAGTATATTCTACCAATATTTAAACAAAAGTGGAACTGTATTGAATGGATAACATTACTGTGAATATATATTAAAAAAAAAAAAAAAAATTTGGTCAATTTTATGTTATTATGTAACTTAGCAAAAAACACTACAAGGATAAAAAAATATATACATTTTGATTAGAAATCAAAAAGTCAAATTTAATATACTTTGTTTGCAGTCTGAAGACTTTTATAGTCTGTGCCTGCACAAAGTAAAAGTTTACAGATGCATTTAATAAATCTTTAAAACAAAACCAATTGTTCCTTAACTGTCACAATGAATTCACAGCACATATAAATATTATACAAATTGTAAAAGCTGAATGGCAGGCACTACACCCATAGCTAGCCCTAGAGATTGTGTTACCTGAGCTCAAGGTCAAAATTATGTTTTCCCATCACATCCCATCACCTTAACATCCCTCCCCCCAGAACCTACACTTGCAAATATATACAGAATTATTCACTGACCTCGGGAAGGCTGTTTACTGAAATGGGCAAAACCACCATGTTGCAAATATGGTCATTTAGACAATTTAGCAATATCTGGATTTTGTAAACAAGGCTCCAAGTGAGTCTGAATTAGATCCATATTTCCAGCTGCATTTAACTTCATTCAGGCTCAGCCTAGTATGCAAAAACAATTACATAAATGTAAACAAGTCTTATTGACACATTTATATTTTACTTCCTAAATAAATCCTAAGTAAATTCCCAATGTGCATTAATCATTATCCATTCATCTTGTCCCCAACTAACATCCCTTGCCTTCTCAAAGTTCATAGTACACCTTTCACTAACCCATGAGTGAGTTATAACATCGTCCAGGTGTAACCAACTTTTGTCACTCCACATGTTTTGGACTGCATCTCCCATAATAATCTTACAGTCATAATGCTGGCAAAACATCACATGAGATGTAGGATAGAAGATTGTCTAACACTGAGATAGTCTCTTCCACTCCCAATACAATCCCTTACTTCACTGTTCCAATACAGTACTTTGAACTGTTGAGCAAACATTTACTTGAGTCCAAACTATACACAACAGATTGCCCCTTCAGCTATACCTTACAATTAATTTCCTAAAGCCATTAGCTTCCCCCAGCTACTAAACAGACAGCTTGAGAGGGAAAGATACAAAAGGCAGACTGCCAGAAACAGGCCGACAGACACAAAAATAGAGACACAGGCAGACAGATTAAGAGAGAATATAACATTAAATACATATTTATGATTTATTTATAAAACAATTCATATTTAGGATTGCTCCATGTTTCAATGACCATCTCCAATTCCCCCATAAACCATACAGCATCTTAACATTGGTATGAAAATGCATAACCCTAATGACAGCATCTACTAACCCTATGGTAAATACATGTTTTGGTTGGAAACTGTTGTTGGCCTTTACGTGCACTGGATTGTGTATGTGCCTGTGCCTTTGAGACACTATTGTGCAGTTAATTTGTTCCCATCTTGCTGGATAAACTTGTTGAATGTACAGGCTCTCTTATCCATTTACATCCATGATTGTCCTCTCTCCTCATAACATACAAAAAGGTCAGCAGTGTTCACTTGTATTTATCTGAGGGCAGCAATTTGTTAACCCTTTCTTTTAATGTCCTATATATATGCAAATCAAATTTCATCAAAACTTTGCTCATATTTTTTGTGACATACATTTTTTTGTCTGATTTGCATATGTCCAGGGCCCTTTGCTCTCTGTGCCTTGGGAATATCAGATACATTTCACTGATTAGTACTAATGAAGGGTAAAAGTATAATCTGGGATTGCTGCATCTCTCGTGCAGAGGGAGCCCATTGACATTTGTGATCTGAACTGCCCTTATGCAAGGCTAAGGTTCTCTCTTTAATGGTACAATTGAGTAAAAACATGTGTGAAGTCTGAGTGGGGATACATGGAAGCACAAGCTATTTGACCTCTCATTTATAGTTAATGAAGAGCATTGATAAGTGCCTTGTAAGGGTGTCTGACAGTATACACTGCGTGCAGAATTATTAGGCAAATGAGTATTTTGACCACATCATCCTCTTTATGCATGTTGTCTTACTCCAAGCTGTATAGGCTCGAAAGCCTACTACCAATTAAGCATATTAGGTGATGTGCATCTCTGTAATGAGAAGGGGTGTGGTCTAATGACATCAACACCTTATATCAGGTGTGCATAATTATTAGGCAACCTCCTTTCCTTTGGCAAAATGGGTCAAAAGAAGGACTTCACAGGCTCAGAAAAGTTAAAAATAGTGAGATATCTTGCAGAGGGATGCAGCACTCTTAAAATTGCAAAGCTTCTGAAGCGTGATCATCGAACAATCAAGCGTTTCATTCAAAATAGTCAACAGGGTCGCAAGAAGCGTGTGGAGAAACCAAGGCGCAAAATAACTGCCCATGAACTGAGAAAAGTCAAGCGTGCAGCTGCCAAGATGCCACTTGCCACCAGTATGGCCATATTTCAGAGCTGCAACATCACTAGAGTGCCCGAAAGCACAAGGTGTGCAATACTCAGAGACATGGTCAAGGTAAGAAAGGCTGAAAGATGACCACCACTGAACAAGACACACAAGCTGAAACGTCAAGACTGGGCCAAGAAATATCTCAAGACTGATTTTTCTAAGGTTTTATGGACTGATGAAATGAGAGTGAGTCTTGATGGGCCAGATGGATGGATTGGTAAAGGGCAGAGAGCTCCAGTCTGACTCAGACGCCAGCAAGGTGGAGGTGGAGTACTGGTTTGGGCTGGTATCATCAAAGATGAGCTTGTGGGGCCTTTTCGGGTTGAGGATGGAGTCAAGCTCAACTCCCAGTTTCTGGAAGACACCTTCTTCAAGCAGTGGTACAGGAAGAAGTCTGCATCCTTCAAGAAAAACATGATTTTCATGCAGGACAATGCTCCATCACACGCGTCCAAGTACTCCACAGCGTGGCTGGCAAGAAAGGGTATAAAAGAAGAAAATCTAATGACATGGCCTCCTTGTTCACCTGATCTGAACCCCATTGAGAACCTGTGGTCCATCATCAAATGTGAGATTTACAAGGAGGGAAAACAGTACACCTCTCTGAACAGTGTCTGGGAGGCTGTGGTTGCTGCTGCACGCAATGTTGATGGTGAACAGATCAAAACACTGACAGAATCCATGGATGGCAGGCTTTTGAGTGTCCTTGCAAAGAAAGGTGGCTATATTGGTCACTGATTTGTTTTTGTTATGTTTTTGAATGTCAGAAATGTATATTTGTGAATGTTGAGATGTTATATTGGTTTCACTGGTAAAAATAAATAATTGAAATGGGTATATATTTGTTTTTTGTTAAGTTGCCTAATAATTATGCACAGTAATAGTCACCTGCACACACAGATATCCCCCTAAAATAGCTATAACTAAAACCAAACTAAAAACTACTTCCAAAAATATTCAGCTTTGATATTAATGAGTTTTTTGGGTTCATTGAGAACATGGTTGTTGTTCAATAATAAAATTAATCCTCAAAAATACAACTTGCCTAATAATTCTGCACTCCCTGTATACAGAGGTCATAAAGAAGACCCTCCGTGTAGCCGAAAAGGTACATGAACTGGCACCAAATATGTCTCTAATGAAGGAAAGCAATGTATAGTAAGTGTGGCTACTTTTTCGTTTTCGTATCACTCAATGCTGGGGACAGCATCAGAAGGACAAATTGCCTCACCAAATGCAGAATTTTACTGTCTCCTCCAATTGTCACCTTGGTCCAACTGGTAACATTTGTGAAGCTGATACAGAAATTATAGCCTTCACCAGTGTACATTAGGTAGCATAGAATTTGCAGACATGTCAATAAGCCTTACTTTATACTTTAACTAATTTTTATTTTTTTTTAGGAAAATATACCCTTAGGAGAAAGGCAGTCATTAGTGATGTCGCGAACATACAATTTTCGGTTCGCGAACCGCGAACGCGAGTTTCCGCAAATGTTCGCGAACCGCGAACTTAGTTAAAGGTCCCCCCTCATTATTTTTAGGGTGAGGAGGGTAGGTAGGGGGATAATTTTTTTTGGGGGGGGGGGAGGGGGTAACTAGGGCCCCCCCATTTGTATTTAGGGCCCCCACCCGCCGCTCAGGGGTGGGGGCCAGGGGGGACAGTAGGTCCCCCCATATTGTTTTTTTTTTTTAGGGATGCTCAGGGGTGGAGGTGGGGGGGGGACAGTAGGTCCCCCACTTATTGTTTATTTTAGGGCCCCCACCCACTGCTCAGGGGTGGGGGCTATGGGGGGTCAGTAGGTCCCCCCTATTGTGATTTATGGCCCCCACCCACTGCTCAGGGGTGGGGCCGGGGGGCCCCCACCCCTGAGCAGTGGGTGGGGGCCCGGGGCCCCAAGCAGAGGCGGCAGGTCGTCTGGACCCCACATTCAGTGGGTACATACCGGGTAGCAGGGGGCCCTGCGACCCCGGTATGTACCCACTGGGCCAGCCTCTTCTCCTGGGGGACTCAGCAGCCGGTCACCTCAGGGCCCCCCAGAGGCTGGCCCTGCTGACACCCGGCGGGCGCGCGAGGGAGCACTCTCCTCTGAGTGCTTCCTCTTCAGCTCCCTCGCGCACCGTACTGATGCCGGAGCCGGAAGATGACGTCATCTTCCGGCTCCGGCATCAGTACGCTGCGCGCGAGGGAGCTGAAGAGGAAGCACTCAGCCAGGGAGAGTGCTCCCTCGCGCGCCCGCCGGGTGTCCGTGTCAGGGAGAAATTTGAGTGAGTGGGGTGGGTGGGGGGGTGAGGGAGGGAGAAATTTGAGTGAGTGGGGTGGGGGGGTGAGGGAGGGAGAAATTTGGGTGGGGGAGGGAGAAATTTGAGTGAGTGGGGTGGGTGGGGGGAGGGAGGGAGAAATTTGAGTGAGTGGGGTGGGTGGGGGGAGGGAGGGAGGGAGAAATTTGAGTGAGTGGGGTGGGTGGGGGGAGGGAGGGAGGGAGAAATTTGAGTGAGTGGGGGTGGGGGAGAGGGAGGGAGAAATTTGAGTGAGTGGGGTGGGTGGGGGGAGGGAGGGAGGGAGAAATTTGAGTGAGTGGGGGTGGGGGAGAGGGAGGGAGAAATTTGAGTGAGTGGGGTGGGGGGAGGGAGGGATAAATGTGAGTGGGGTGGGGGAGAGGGAGGGAGAAATTTGAGTGAGTGGGGTGGAGGGGAGGGAAGGAGAAATTTGAGTGAGTGGGGTGGGGGGGAGGGAGGGAGAAATTTGAGTGGGGTGGGTGGGGGGAGGGAGGGAGAAATTTGAGTGAGTGGGGTGGGTGGGGGGAGGGAGGGAGGGAGGGAGAAATTTGAGTGAGTGGGGTGGGTGGGGGGAGGGAGGGAGGGAGAAATTTGAGTGAGTGGGGGTGGGGGAGAGGGAGGGAGAAATTTGAGTGAGTGGGGGTGGGGGAGAGGGAGGGAGAAATTTGAGTGAGTGGGGTGGGGGGAGGGAGGGATAAATGTGAGTGGGGGTGGGGGAGAGGGAGGGAGAAATTTGAGTGAGTGGGGTGGAGGGGAGGGAGGGAGGGAGAAATTTGAGTGAGTGGGGTGGAGGGGAGGGAGGGAGAAATTTGAGTGAGTGGGGTGGGGGGGAGGGAGGGAGAAATGTGAGTGGGGGTGGGGGAGAGGGAGGGAGAAATTTGAGTGAGTGGGGTGGGGGGAGGGAGGGAGAAATGTGAGTGGGGATGGGGGAGAGGGAGGGAGAAATTTGAGTGAGTGGGGTGGGGGGAGGGAGGGAGGGAGGGAGAAATTTGAGTGAGTAGGGTGGGTGGGGGGAGGGAGGAAGAAATTTGAGTGAGTGGGGGTGGGGGAGAGGGAGGGAGAAATTTGAGTGAGTGGGGTGGGGGGAGGGAGAAATGTGAGTGGGGGTGGGGGAGAGGGAGGGAGAAATTTGAGTGAGTGGGGTGGGGGGAGGGAGGGAGAAATTTGAGTGAGTGGGGGTGGGGGAGAGGGAGGGAGAAATTTGAGTGAGTGGGGGTGGGGGAGAGGGAGGGAGAGATTTGAGTGAGTGGGGTGGGTGGGGGGAGGGAGAGATTTGAGTGAGTGGGGTGGGGGAGAGGGAGGGAGAAATTTGAGTGAGTGGGGTGGGGGAGAGGGAGGGAGAAATTTGAGTGAGTGGGGGAGGGAGAGGGAGGAAATTTGGGGGGGAGAGGAAGGGAGGGAATTTGGGGGGGGGAGAGGAAGGGAGGAAATTTGAAGGGGGAGAGGGAGGAAATTTGAGGGAGGGGAGGGAGAGGTAGGAATTTGAGGGGGGAGAGGAAGGGAGGAAATTTGAGGGAGGGGGAGAGGAAGGGAAATTTGAGGGGGGAGAGGAAGGAAATTTGAGGGAGGGGGGAGGAAGGACATTTGAGGGAGGGGGGGAGGAAGGAAATTTGAGGGAGGGGGAGAGGAAGGAAATTTGAGGGGGGGGAGGAAATTGGAGGGGGGAGGAAGGAAATTGGAGGGGGGAGGAAGGAAATTTGAGGGGGAAGGAAGGACATTGGAAGGGGGAGAAGGAAGGAAATGAGAGGGAGGGGGAGAAGAAGGAAATTGGAGGGGGAAGAAGGCAATGAGAGGGAGGGGGAGAAGAAGGAAATTGACCGGGGTAGGGGGAGATATTGACATCCATCACACACACACACAATGCACCCCTTGCACACAGAAAAACACACAATGCATTACACACAGACACACATACACAATCAATGCATCCCTTACACACAGCAACACACAATGCACCCCTTACACACACTCAGTGCATCCCTTACAGCAGTGTTTCCCAACCCAGTCCTCAAGGCACACCTACCAGTCCAGGATTTAGGGGTGACCCAGTTGTGTCTAAGGTGTTTTTTCTTTTTTTTCTAAAAACACCTTAGACAAAACTGGGTAATCCTTAAATCCTGGACTGGTAGGTGTGCCTTGAGGACTGGGTTGGGAAACACTGCCTTACAGACACGCACACTGCATCCCATACATACACAAACTCACCTTGCAGCCCTTACACATACAAACACAGATTCACACAATGCATTCCTTACACACATCAGGACATCCCCCCCCCACACACACACACCCCTGTGAACAAACTCATTGGTGGAACATGAAGGTGGACCCTGGGACCCAGACCTTGAGCTGTGTAAATGGCCCTCAAAAAATGGAGCTGCTTCCCATTCTCCCAGAACATTGATTTTTTGTGACCACAGTTACAAACCGCCTCCAGAGAGCCTGTTCTACACCAGACCAGTGGAGCCAGATGGCAGCTGAAGCCCATCATCATCCTCATCTGGTTGTAAGTAGGCAATCTACTATATTATTCGTGGCACTAATCTCTAATTTACCTCACATTAAAGGGACACTATATTCCCCAGAACCACTGCAGCTTAATGTAGTGGTTCTGGTGTCTATAGCCTGTCCCTGCAGGCCTTTTATTGTAAACACGTCGGCACTGCAGCACTGTGTTAGTTAACATGGCAGATCATATGGGTGGGGCACTGTGATGTCACATGGGGGGCGGCAAACTTTACTTTTGCCTAGGGCGGCAAAAATCCTTGCACCGGCCCTGCAGACACTGCATCCCTGTGGGCGGACTCGGGAGGGGGGGGGGTTGGAGTTTGGGGGGGCCTCCATGTCCGTTTTGCTTGGGGGGGAGTTGGAGTTTGGGGGGTCCTCCATGTCCGTTTTGCTTGGGGCCCCCAAATTCCTTCAAACGGCCCTGGGAGGACAGTAGGTCCCCGGGGCGGATCGAACATTGCATGTGTTCGCCCGCGGTGGCAAATGCGAACATACTATGTTCGCCAGGAACTATTCGCCAGCGAATAGTTCGGGACATCACTAGCAGTCATTGATGCTGTGACAAATTAGATGAATCCCAATGATAGCGATATGACTTTATTGATTTTTTTTTTAAAGCTCTATATCATTTGAAAGACAAGGTGTCTTGCAGCTTTCTAGATGCCCTAATTCCAAGAAAGAGTAGGCCGCAGCAACCTTTGTAAAACTGAACTGTTACTATAGCAATCAGAAAAATCATTACATTGATTTTCCTAGAAAATTTCATCTTAATGTTCCATTGGACAATACTTGGGTTGAGTGAGATTAAAATATGGGTGAATGACATTGCTCAACACATTTCTTGCTTTCTTTTTCCAGTTTTGCACAGAATCTCAGAATTAAAAACACATTTTAGTCATTTCAAAAAATACACTGTTGGCACATTATTATTATAAAGATTATTCAATAAAGTCAAAATCTAATTTAGCCTGGATAGAATAGATATTAACCAAAAAACTATTGACACCAGCACAGCAACAGACCACAACTTATGGTCAACATTGATAATGGGCAGCCTGCATGACCTGGGTTGCCCTGCTGTATGTAGAATTCTGAGGAAGATGTACAAGATTAAGTAATTAAGCAATGAAGAATCCTGCAGAATATGCATTATACATACTGCAGGCAACCATTTTCATAAATATGACAGATCTGGTAACCCTACATATGCCACTTTTGCTACTGTGTTTGATGAACTCTGCCATTTACCCATTTCCATGTATGACATGGGCATGATACACAATCTAAATCCCTCAGGCTCCCATTTTCCTGAGAAGGACACCAATATCGATCCATGTGAAGAGAGGATCAAATGAGTTTCCTTAGTAGAAACGAGTCAGACGTGAGTCAGTGTTGACAAGATCCAGAAAAACAGAAGTTGATAAGGGCCTGGCCAACTGTTGTACCCAAGGTGAATAGTATGCTCATAAACATTTACCTCTGTTCTTTCATAAGCTGAATTGAAAGCACTGTCAGTAGTTCAGCAACATATTTTCGTTTTAGGTAACTTTAGATAACATGAGTGACTCTTAAAAGTTTGGAGAAAGAAACTGGTGTTTTTATTCACCCATAGACAAATACAGTTCTTGTCACTGAGAAAAAATAGAACAAACATCTAAGATGTAGGTTTATGAAGGTTCCAGTGTTCTATAGAAATATTTTGTCATGATTCCCTTTTATTCCAGAAGTTAATAAAGTGTTTTGGGATTTTTTTTGTGTATAGATCATGCCTCTGATATCTCACTGCTCACTTCTCCAATGCTTAGGAGTTGTTCAGCCCTAGCCACACCTACTTAAACAGACTGTGTGGGGAAAAAAAAGGTTTAATTTTCAAACCAATCTTAGAGCACAATGTGTTTCCTTTAGAGATCCTTATCGCAGTCTCTGTTAATTGAACATTAATTGCACACCAGAGGTTGCTGCAGGTTGTAGCGGGCAATTAACAGGAGTTAAGAACTTCAAAATGAAACACTATAGAAGTTTTAAAATTAGACCTCTGTTTCATTGTTTTTAAGGAGGCTATGTGAGTCGCAGCCAATGTCTAGGACTACATAAACACAGTGATTTAACTCCTAAGAGACAGAGAACTGATCAGTGAGACTGCAAGGGCATGGTATCTACAACACAACCATTGTATTAAGCTAAAGTTGTTTTAGTGCTTTGAGTGACTCTTTAAATTGGTATTACTATGTCAGAGAACATAATGAAATGGAACAAAAATGAATACTGGAACGGTTGTAAGTAAGTGACAGGTGTAAGGAAGTGGAATCTATAATAAAAGGAAAAATCAACATATGCTTGGTTGTCTTGACTTATGCTGGCTGACTATTTGAGAATTTACAGACTTGATTGCACACAATATTCGTATAGGGCCAGCTGGATGGCAAAACAGTGCTTGTAGTACCTCAAAATTAATAGGAATTGAAAAATAACTATTGGTCATGCCAAAGAATTAAAAAGTTTTGAGTAAGTGCCAGACAATTCTAGTTTTACCGGCAATTAGATGTAGGGAGCATCAGGTTGCTTCTTTTCTAGTAAAATATAAATTTCAAAGGTCAGGCAGCAGACATTGGGTACAAAAAAGCTACAGAGGGCAATAATAACTCTACTGACCAGGATGATTGCCTGGTCATCTAATGGTTAGATGAAGATCTGGAGAGGCCTACAAACCACAGTGTCCATTCTGCTCCATCTTCCGATATTACAAACTTATGAAGGCTGAACAAAGACATGCATCCACCACATTCATCCTTTTTATAAGTCTTCAGACATAGATGACAAGATAACATTGCCAAGAAATTATGAAAACATAGAAGATAACTCTTACCTGAAAATAATTTTACAATATTGATAGAAAGCAAAACTTGTTTCCTGAATCCGGACTTATTTTGTGTTTTGTATCTAGAAACATAACATTTCTATGTATTCATATATAAAAAGAGTTAATTATATATCTAGGTTTGCATCTTTGCCTCATACAAACAAATCAGATAGGAATGTATTGATTGTTTTGTCAACATTCAGATATGACAATTCTTTGCCAGCATAAAAAGAATATTAATAAAGTATACATTTTCTGAGTTTGAAAGCCTTGAAAATGTATATTTTGTAGAATTACAGGTTTTCTGTTAAAAGAAACAAAAATAGCAGAATGTCATTATTTTATGTATACATGAGAAGGCTTTCAAACCTGCAGTACTGGGAATGGTTTATCGGCCTTTTATACCCATGTGGCTTCGGTAATGTCAGTTTGACGTTTGGCAACATGATCTCACCAACCTCTTTTTTCAATATTTTCCAATATACTAAATCTACATTAAGTGATCCCTCCTTTTTTACAGGCTCCTCTACAGTTCGGATCTGGCACACCACAACTGACTTTTCTATACCAATGTGTAATTTGTTGGCTTAGATATATTTAATACGTCAATAAGATATTTGTATGACAACATGATGTTTTTAATTGATAAACAATTGAAGCAAGACATTCTGAGTAAATCTAGGAGGTTCTTTGCTACCTTGGATATTGCAACATATTTTTAGAAACTTAAAAGGACCCTCTACTGCCCAAATAAAAAATAAATAAATCACTGTTTAGTAGTAATATCCCAAATAAAAACTTGCATGCATTTAATTACGCTTTTTTTAATTGGGGATATATCTAAAAACAACTTGCAAAACCTGCAGTTCTCTTGCCAGCAGCCTTTGTAAGCCCTCCTCTTCTAGCCCCGCCCAGATTTTCTGTGACTGTTCAATCACAGACTTCCCAGTATAGCTTAATGAGAAGTCTTTGCCAGACAGGTGCTCTGAGCGTTTTTTCTGCCTCTTAAATGTAGGTCCACTGAGCTAACCAAACCAGGAAGTAACAGGACCGGTTTTCGGCTTAAAAGCCAGGTGGGGTGTAACCAGGTTAATTTATAAAAAAAAGTGTCATTTACTATTGAAATGACTAGAAATGCTTCCTAACTTAACTTCCCCCATGAAACTGATAATGCACTAGAGGATTGAATTCAACAGATCTGATCACTAACCACATTAGAGGTGCTACTCAACAGGACAATAGTGGGAACAATTACTGGGAGATGGGGAGTCTTAATCAATCACTACTGAAGTGGAATCTTTACAAGATAATAACAAGGAATATAAAATGATTAACTGCTACAAAATCTCTGGAGAAGATACAGAGCTAGCAGTAATTTTTGTGCTGGATTCATATCCCTTTCAATACCCTTTTCTGATTTATGGCAGGACTCGATTTTAGCAACACAATGTTAAAGTCTATTTATAAATGCAGCTGTTGATGTTGTCGATAGAGTATGGAAATGCTTCTGAAAAATAATACGCTTTTAAAGAAACTTAATTTCATCATTAAAATGCTTTGATTTAAGAGACTTTTATACTTTTAACATGAGACAAGACTTTTGCTATATTATTAGCAAACTGAATTTTACAGATGTATATTCGTGCCAAAATATTCCACAAGCTATGTTAACAATGACAAGAAATAGATCCAGCTAAGGTATTGTAGATGGATTCAAGTGATGAAAATGATGTTATGTAAATACCAAAAAGAAGAATGTTACAAACCATCAGTGATTAATTTATGTGAATTAAAATTTCATTATAGAAGATAGGTCTTGTGTGGAACTTGCAAAGAAAATGGGTTGCTAATCTAAATTTGTATTATGAAGCACCCAGCATATGCTGATGAGGATATTGTAGAGATGATAGTGACAAGGAAAGAGAGCATTTAATGTTGTCTTTGAGTTAAGTTGGAAGAGCTGTGGTTGTTTAATTTTTTTCCATTTTTTTTATATTTGACATTTCCTTTCCATCTATGACTTTTTTTTTTCATTTAAAATACATGTGTTCAACTAAGACTATATTATTATCCAATTCAGTAGACTGCAAGTCTTCTCACACCCCACATCTAGAAAGGTCTATAAAAAGGTCCTTTTTGGTTATTTTTTTTCCATCTTTATTGGATTTTTTTACACTTTATTCAAGGTTTTAAATTCCATAAGCATATTCATTGGACACTAATATGCCATTTGGAAGGACAGTATAGGGGGTTAGAGGGTTGGGATAAAATATTTCGTAGCAATATTTGGGATGCCTCAATTGGTCACCTCTGCGTTAAACCTCCATTATGCTTTCTCATCTTGCTGAGGCTGGTAAAGCATATAAACTTTCCACAAACCGATGAGGAAAATTAACGCAAGGGATTAATCATACAGGTCTAGCAATATGAAATGGTCAGCATTAGCAACAGTGACAAAATCCATTCAATGTCAACAAGTGACTCCAACCTTGCACGCCAATACCATCTATTCATTTCACATACATTAAGCTATTCTCTGTAATAGCTAAAATCTGTAAAAATGGTAACCACAGCTACAAATTATCTACATATTCCTGAAGCTGGATTTAAAATTCATGCCATGTTTCTCACTGCGACTGCAGACACTTTCACATAACTCTTTCCCTTTTTGTCAATATCAACTGATATTTAAGTGATTAAGTTGATTCAAGGCATGTCACTGTGTCATTAATCAACCGCATATATATGTCTTGCTAATTATCAGGAACAATTCATTTGAGCTATTTATATGTCTCCATTCTGATTTCATAAGGTCTGGCTTTCAATTTAATTTTCATGTCAAACTGTGGAGAGTAGCACCGTTTAAATTTCTGCATGCATTAAAATTAATTTATGAGAATATGCGGTCATGGTACAAATACTAACATCTTGCTGACTAGTTGTAGCTATTTAAACGCAAAAGGGTGTTTTTTATGGGAATTAAATGTGATTCTAATAAATATTATATTAAATAATATATATTTAATAATAATATATAATAAATAATATATATGGAGGTACATGTTTGAGTGCATTTATGTTTTATGACGAATATGTCGTATGCACTGGTCTCTACCCCTTTGCTAAACATAAAATGTTACCAGAAACTACAACTCACCTAAAAACCAAAAGTAGAAAGCAATAACAGTCATCATATCCCTATATATCACTATGCTCAAAAATACATATGAACAGTAATACCACAAATGATTCTCTTTTTTTAGATAAGATTCAAAGGAGAGATAAAGTGCACATCTCTTGTACCTTTATGAGACAAGATGCTCTCTGTACTAATTGCAAACTAAAGTGCCAGTTAGTATTAGAAACCATGCTTGGCCAATCAAGTTCATTTTTTATCAATTTGGCATAGGGCATAGATACAGCATAGATTAAATGCTATTGCTTTTAGTTTCTAACATACATGCCATAAGATGGCATCTGGAACTTGTTTAAAAAAATATTTTACGTGCAAGTCTTTGCTTGTTAGGAAAATATTTGTATTAAAAGTCTGATTATTTTAAAAGAACTTTAGAGCATGATTCTATTATAAGAGATATATGGTAAATGAAGAGCAAATTTTAAAATAGATGTCAGTAGGAGAGCTGCTATTTATCTACCAGAGTTAAGTTAATCACTTGTAATAGACCGTAGCCCACTTCGGATTTTAGCAAATATTTGTTAAATATTCCCTGCAATATATTTATTAAGTATGCAGTATATCACGTAGACTCAATGGGTGCTTGCTTACGCTTTTTTTTTTTTTATAATTTTTTTTTTTTTTGTATTAGGAAATATTTAGCCATAGAGTTGCAAAGACAAAGAGAGAGAGAGAGTGTGAGTGAGTGAGTGAGTGAGTGAGTGTGTTTTTATATAACCATGTGAAAAAAGCTATACAAAAATGGAGACATGAGTTTCCCCTAGACAACATACAAAATACACATACAGGATTTACCAAAAAAATACATCTGTTAACAAAAAAAACAACAGACTTCAGAATTGTCAGTTGACTTATTTTATTATGTTCAATAATGAATTATTAATTTGCTTTGTAGTTTAAAAACAGCCTTCCAGAATAATAAGTTTTGTATAAAAAAAAAAATATATATAGAATCTTATTGTATACTATAGTTAACCCTTTGGACATGTACATAACCTAAAACATTTTACATTTTCGGGCATAATCCTGGGCTCATGTATCATCCATTGAGAACACAAATAAATCACACTACAGGAGAGAATAATTTCAAAATCAGGTGTCAAGTCAAAAAGTTTTCCATGTTGTGGTGTCCAGAGGACTAAGATGTAATGATTATCAATAATATCAGAAATTAACAAACATGGTACACAAGCTGCAGACTTTATTAAACAACATTAAAAGTTTGTGTGTTACCAAACTGGAAGATACCTGCCATTTTTGTTTGAGTGACATTTTAAACCTCAATGTGATGAAAATTACCTCTCTGCACAATTCTAAACAAGCCTTCCTCCGTCTTAGTCATGGGGAAGCTCAGTGATAAAGTAGATTCAGAGCCAAATTAAGGTTGCCCTAGACACGGAGCCAGATGGGCTCTAAACACTGGGCTCTTTTTCTGTGAGTGGTGTGTGTTGACTGAGTGTTGTGTTTGGGAGTGTGCAGTGAATCCTATGTATGGAAGTAGTGAGAGTTGTATGTAGGGGCTGAGTGTATATATGTGCTTTTAGAGCATTGTGTGTGTCATGGCTGAAATTTGTGTGTGTGAGAGAAGGGGAGTCTGAGTGTGTCTGATTATTGCTTTTCTTGTGGTCCATTAGAGGGTGAGCTTGATCTCTTTTGGTCTACTGAAGGGTAAGCTCCATCACCTGTTCTGATCAGGTACAGACAGAGGCATAACTAGAATACACTGTACCACGGTGCAAAAATTCTCTATCACCCAACATTCTGCCCTCATTCAGCCCTCACTCCCTCTCTCACCCCCCCATCCAGCCCTCATTAACCCGCCTAACCTCCCATCCAGCCCTCATTAACCACCCTCACCCGGCCCTCATTAATCCCCCATCACCCTTCCATCCAGCCCTCATTAACCCCATCACCCCACCCCTCAGGCCTCATTAGACCCCCCCACCCCCCATGCAGACCTCACTACCTCTCATAACTCCCCATCCAGCCCTCATTAAGCCCCCTCATCCCAGCATCCAGCCCTCATTTCCTCTCTCCCCGCTCTTCTCCTGTACCTTAAGACTATGTAGCGTGGCCGAGTGGTACCCAGTCTAACAGGAAGTGCTCTCTCTCTGAGCAGTTCCTGTCACCTGCAGTGCTTGGCCACGCTATACACAGAGAGCGACAGGAGGGGAGCAGCACAGTACAGCAATCCCCTACCGCTGGTCACCCAGCAACCACGGTGCCCGGGCCTGTGTGGCAGTGCATCAGCTCTGAAGTTGTGGTGTCCCACGGCCCCCTGGAGTGACATGCCTGGTCGCAGCTGTGACACCTGAGTATATCACTGGGTAAAGGCTACTTTAAGAGTGCCCATGCAGCTTGCTTTGGAATCATGGTGTGTAGGATGTAGCATTGATGGCAGTTAAGTCCAAGCCTTCCTCTATTTCAATTTATGAGTGGTAGCCATCTTTGTTAATACATATTTGTATACCAAGCAGATATGGATGGATGGGGTAATCACCAGTGATGCAACTTGCATCAATGGAGACTCCCTTTATGGGTTGACCTAGCAAACAGACAGGCTCCAACTTGGACTCACACAGAGAAGATCATGCAGAGAGGACTTCTGAAGCACCCTGCATGGTACTAGTACCCAACGAACAGCACAAGAGTAACTAATTGTGCACTTGTGCTGGACACCCCTTCACAGGATGTTGGATATCAGTGAACTAAATCAGTACAGTAGGACAGGATTTTGAAGTAGGGACTGTCCTGCCATAATCAGGACAGTTGGAAGGCTTGTTAGTGTGGCCAAGTAAGGGTAGATACTGGTGGTTGCTGTCAATATCCGCATTCATAAAACATCATAGACATACTTGTGCCACAATCTTTATTGAATTATGTACCAAAATGTTTTACTTCTGTAGAAACATTTATTTTTGCCTTGGCTTATCACATGGGGAGAAGAGGTTGTTTATCCAATTTTAGGAGGTAAGAATAGTTATGAGTTTTGACAATAAATGTGTGCGAGAATGTTTTGTAAAAGATAAAATGACAGCTAATTTTCAGTATGCTGCAGTTTATACATATATTACCAACTGTAGATGTTGTATTTAACAAGAAAAATACATTAACAATGAAATATTAGCAAGGGCAAAGCAAGGTTGTAATGCATGTAGTGTTCAGCTTTTAGTCCAGGTGCTTTACAAATTTAAATTCTTGACAATGTATTGTGATAATCAAACGGAGTGTATACATATACAAAACGGTCTTATTTTAAGTGACAGGTCATGGTTTGGAACATTATGCATGATGTAACTAGACTCTGAACTACAGGACTAATCAGCAATCATGACATAATCATGAACGTGATCCATTAATTATAAGAAAATAATGCCATCTCCGGATTCTGGAAGCATCCAAATATTCCTTGACATTTAGTATCATAGTTCATGATGTTTCCAGAAACCCTTAACCCCTTCACAACCAAGCAGTTTGAAAAACAACACCTCCAGAATCTGAGAATTTTGGGTGTCTTGGAAATTAATGTTTAAATGCATTTTTATATTTTCCCATACATAGATGGCACATTATTTAATGGAAATAAAGTGGGAAGTTTTAGTTGGATAAATTTAAAATAAATAAATCATGTACCAAATAATGACATTACTTATAAAAAAAAACGTGTTTTAATAAATAAGAACACATAATAGTGTGTGTATGTGTGTGTCTGGATTGTGCGGCACAGGGGTAGGCAACCTTTGGCACACTAGATGTTGTGGACTACGTCTCCCATAATGCTCTTACATCCATAATGCTGGCAAAGCATCAGGAAGATGTAATCCACAAAATCTGGAATACTGAGTGCACCCCTGGTACAGATTAAATGTCCCCTACTTTAACCCTTTGTGTCACTATACCCCACTCTATACCCCCCTCTGTTTATGTACGTCCAGTGGTCTGATCTCAATTATGTATCTGTTAGTCCACCCATTGTACAGCGCTACGGAATTTGTTGGCGCTATATAAATAAAATAATAATAATAATTAGCATGTGTGTCTGGCAGAGAGTACCCTTGTGCTTCTGTGAGTGTATATTACAGTGCATCTGTGTCTGTGAGCACGTGTACCTCTGTGATTTGTATCAAGTTTGTGTGGTGGAGTGTACGGGGGGCAGTGTGTTGTGTGTATGGATATGGATGACTATGTGATGGTGAGTTTGGAAGATGGCTGGTGGCAAGGGCACTGACTGTAACAATAACAGGGGGGACTGTGTGTGCGGGGGGGGTGACTGGGGTTGTTTACAACAGTGAGTGTGTTTAGATGACTGTGGCAATGTGATTGTTACAGGGTGACTGTGTGATGGGTGAGTGTAGGAGGTGACTATGACAATGTAATGTAAGTATGTCTGGGGTTATGTGACAGGGGTGGTAGTTTGTGAGGAGGTTTTATTTCTCGGTACAGCCTCCCCAGACATGGCTGCTTTGTCTAGTCCAATAATTTTTCAATTAAAACAAAATGTAATAAACAAACAAGCAATAATATTTAAACAAACTAAAACAACGGAAAAATACATCCATCCAATATACAATTTTTAACACTTCTTATAAATTATTTATGATTGAGGTTTAGGATAGAATATATGTACTGAGAATGTGAAATATTTGTTATAAAGCACATAGAACATTTACATATTAATATAGGAGACTAACGGTCTGCTTCCCCCCCCCCCCCCCAATATATATTTATTTTATTTTTAGTTGGGCCCCTCTCTTACATTTTCTGCAGTGAAATGGCCTCTAATCTACATTCCCCAGTGGTCCACTGGGCTACCAGTGGGATTTGCTTCTCTGGCTGGGTTCAGACCCCTCTGAATGTCTCCTTCTGATCTCAAACCATGAAGGTGCATCTGCAGAGATTTTCCTGTTGAACGTGCAGCTTACTCAGTGAGCAGTGAAGGTCTGTACAGGGAGATCTAAAAAAAAAATCCCATCAACTTGTTCAGTGCTGGCAAAGGAAAAGTAACACTGGCTCTTCTGTCCTGAGGGACAATCCTGGCAACTATGTATTCCTGATTGGCAGCATTAAGAGGTTAAGCAAAATTTTTCCCATAATGGATGGTTCACTACTATATAGCCTATATTTAGATTTACAGCTCTTCAGGTAACTAGTGAAGCTCTGTCAAATCAGAAATTTGAATAACTGGCTCTTAGAAAGGTAGCATTTAAAGACATTGTCACATTGCAAGTCAAAAAGCTTTATAGCGCAGACTATTAAGCTGCCAATCAGAGTATGCTTTGGAGTTCAATCCGGTTTCGACAGAGACCTCAATCTCCAATAATTAAAAAATTGCATGATACACATTATGCGCCTATTCAGTCATCTCCAAAAAGAGCTTGCAACATTTTGTCATACCTGTTTTTTTAGGATTAACAAAGGCTCCAATAATTTTTTTTAACATTATTTGGCTCCCTTTTTATGGTATATAAAAGAGAAATTAAAATTGAAGTAAACCATGAATTATTTATTTATCACCTAGGGGTTGACTGGTTCAGGGTTTCATTTCAGACACTTTTTGGTAATTATGGATAAAAGGCAGCACACAATTTGGGTACTCATGAGAAAAGGTGGAACTTATTATTGGAACTTCACTTTTAAGTCCAATCTTAATATAAAAAAAGTTGAGTCAACAGCATCTTAGTTCTGTAACTGATTTTTTTTTATTCAAAGGGTTTGACTGATTGCAGAATCCCCAGGAGAAAACATTGGTGTTTAAACACACGTTGTTCTTTAAATACTATATTGCATGATGGTATATTACCATATATTAATCCTTTGGGGATAGAGGCAATTGTCCAAGTTCTGAACCAAAACAGAACCTAGAATTTGAGCTAAAATGTTTATTCAACCATAATTTACTATGCACATAATTTGCCAGATTGGTTTGTGTAAGGAAACCTAGTATATCCAATCCTCATTCGGTAGTTTCCGCCCGAACGGCCAGAGCATCAGTGATTATAGCTCTCCGTTTGACAGATGAAATAAACAAAGTCCATACGAATACAATAGTTTTACAAGTTGGTTACCTTAATAAAGCGTACGAATATCCAAACATCAGCTGGAGTCTAGAAGAAGGGTGCGACAGAACTGGCTTTTAATTATCACACACCGGCTTTTATGCAAGTCCCCGTGCAAGGGGACATCCCACAGGGAGGGACAAGGTACAAACATACAAATTCCCTCCCCTAGTCCTGGAGATAATCAAGTCTGATAAAGTAATAACTTAATTATCTCCAGGCAGAAAAATTACAGTTTTACCCAATATTTAGAACACCCCTTTATGCATATGGTATCCCCACAAATAAAATGCCCCGTTCTGGGTGACCAACATATTCAAATTTGTATGGAAGTCTTTTGTGACCGGCTAACCACGAGGTTGCTGCCCAAAACAGTTCCACGAGCTTGGGTAGTTTTGCCGGTCCATTTCGTTAAGTAGAAAAAAATGAATAATTCCACGAACGGTTTTCACTGGCTCTTAGCAGTGATTGTTTCCCTCATACGAATGAACAAAAGTACCGAACAGCGCTCTTCTAGCCATTTGGGAAATAAAGATCTAGCGTTCGTATGTTGGGACCAGTGTTCGGTAAGTCGATTGTCTGATTTTAGTTCCAGACACTCGACGACCAAGTCCCGCTGCCTTTGTTCGCACAAAAAAAGATGGCCACCATTTTCTCAGCCACGTGGAGTTCAGCAATACGAACAACGGCCGCACAGGTAGAGGGTTCAATTAAAGCATGCTTTGAAGTTAACGAGCCAGGGGGGTGGTCTCTGTTCGGTAGTTACATCTACCGAATGGAAAGGGGAGAAATACTGAACATAAAAAAGGATTTCTTCACAATTTGCTTTGCCTGTGTTGCCTTTGAGACAGTATCGCAGTCCAGGAAAGAAAATTACCCCAATGTTGGCATATCATTATCAAAAGTAGATAACTCAGGGTAATCAAAATTAGTAATTTTGAGTTGTGTGAAGTAGACACTATCACAAATGCTGGCCACATTTAGTAGCCATACTTTGTTTGTGGCTTTTTCACATATGTGAATTCAATTTTCACAGAAGATTTCATAATCCTAATATGTGCCAGCGCAATAAGGCTGATTTTTTGTATTTAGTATTTTCTCACAAACAGCACCTGTGCTACATTTTCAGGTTTTATTGGAAAGCCACAGGGCATGTTTTATATGCCCTTTTCAAACAAATAATGTGACCAATTGATTTTTTTGGGGCACGTCACCTTTGAGACAGTATGGCAGCATGGGAAATAACATTTCCACCAATATGGCACACCATTCTCAAAAGTAGACAGCCCATGTTATTCACTAAAAGGTATTTTGAGTTGTTTCATGTAGCTGCTTTATCATATTATCTGGCCACATTTAGTGGTTATACTTTTATTTGTAAAAAAAAATATATAAAAACAGGTTGCGCCAAAAAGATGTAAAACAATAGAATATAATTTTTTTTTAAATTCCAAATATTCACAGTACAAAGATCACAATCCCAGCTGTTTCTGGATTCTTAGGGAATGTTGGTTCTTGATTAAGGTGTTTGCAAATATATGTAGGGAGACACAAAGTAACAAATAATAGTTCAGACTGTTTTGGCAGAAAAATAGGACTCAACAACTAGCTCTAAGTAAGATTGCTTGAAGCTGTACAATCCCCACTGATTGATATAACTTATGAGGCGATTATCTCGATCTGCAGGGAGGTCTATGAAAGAAAAAGAAAATATATTTATGTTTTCAGTGAGCACTATTAGATGTGACGCATTTGATAGAGTGTTAAATCACTCAAATGTCTGCGCATGGGTGGTATAATCCCCACCAGGTATATGTTGGTAAATAGTTGTCCAGATCTGAAGTTAGGTGTGCCAGGAACAAATAAAATTAAAAATTGCATAAAAAGTGTAATAAATGGTCTCACACAACAAAGTGAATTAAAACCAAATATACTTTAATACTCAAAATAAATAAAAATAAAAAAGTTACATTATTACACAAAGCATTTCACCAATAGGCTTTTTCAAGTGTAATAACACGTGTTTTTTCATAACACTGACGTGTGTAATAAAGCCCCAATTTTTTTTTTTTATTTGGCACTGTAACAAATATAACGTGTACATGTTTTCCAGGTATTTTTGGGAAGTCACATAGCCGAATATATAACATATTTTGCATTGCTTTCGCGAGAATATGGCACTATAGAAAATAATATTACCCCCATAATGGAATTCATTTTAAAAATTAGGCAACATGAAATTAGTCGGTATAGCAAGTCAATATGTTTGTACAGGCTTCTCCTATTCAAGAATGGAAGGACTAGAAGACAGGGAAAATAAAAGTATCTGATAAAAAAAAAAAACATTTTATTGTAAAATCAATGAAAGTATGTTGCTTCCTTATGTCTGTTTATTTTTGTACAGCACATTGTATTGCAGGAATTGTAAACTGCCATCTGGATTACGTAGATGTCATTTTTATAACAGGATCTGATCTTGCAGTTAACCGGATAAGGCTAATAAGACATTGCCAATCTATGACCCCCATATTTTTGTTTTGCAGTACTCAACAGGGCACATTGTGTTTGCTTTCTGAACATTCCTTCCCTTGGTAGAAACTTGAATTGAACTTTAATTGTGCATTACGGACAGCATATTGTCCTCAAACAGCTTCAGTAAGAAAAAAGATGCACACCAAAAATAGAATAAGTGCAAGGGTCAATCTTTATTGTTTAAGAAACCGCACCAATCAACCAAATATGACATTATAATCAACCAATATGACATTATATTTATACATATATGCATATTATGACAAAAGTACTCCTTTCCTTTGGTACCTTGTCCAGGACTTAGGTAAAAAATATTTGCTCTTCTTATTGTGGTTCCAAAATTCAACAATGTGCAGTAAGGTATGTCAAAATAAAGAAAAACAAAATCCTTGCTCTTCGGAGCACTTTATTAACAAAATAATAAACTGGGTTGGATGGCTTGTCTATTTCCCAACATGAATAAACAACCATTTTACTGTTTTAGGTTATTTCAGCTCTCTCTTTCAATTTACAGGAAGCAATCTCTACTCCTCCTTTGGCAGAGGAGTACTTAATAGCATCTGCAATTAATCTTTTTCAGGTGATGTAAACCAGAGTGTTGTAACTCTGGAACTGGATTACTTACCTGCAGTTTCCAGCAACCTCCAAAATGTATAGTGGCGCACAGGCCCATCCTACTCTCTAAGTGCTCCACCCCAGGGCCCAAACCTTCACTTATATAAAGTGCAATATTGATTTTAATAGAATACATTTCCCTGGGGCTAATTACACAAAGTAGGAAGCTTGCAGAATCTGGTGAGATATATAGACTCCACCCAGCACAATTCCTTGCTTTTGGATATATTACAAGATACAATTCGTATCTTGTAATACCTTTTTTATTGTACTTTAATGACAAGCTTTCGGGAGAACATAAATACATACATATTATATACATACACACACACACACACACACACACACACACACACACACACACAATACCAGAGTTTTGCTGTATGCAATGATACCTTTTTATTGGACTAACATAATATTACAAAGATAAGTTTTTGAGAGTTTTCCTCTCTTCCTCACGTCTGAAGCAATACTGATCAATCTGATAGAGATGTGTCTGGAAGTGAAAGGTGCAGGTTAGCTGAGAATAGCCAGAAAAAAAGTAAATAAAAACAGAGGAGAGTCAATAAGCTAGTTAAAAACAAAAACAAAAAAACAAAACAAGAAAGCAGCAGAGCAAGGCATGCAAATATATAGCTGCATATATGTATGTATATAAATTGATTCAATAAAGGTGAAATGAGAATATTGAAAAATAACTATAAAAGACATTCAGAGGTGTGTTTATATAAAGTTTTGTGTGATAGAGCTACAACTATTCATTTCAGAGGACCCCACACACAAATATTTCCTGAGCCCCTCATACTAGCATTCAAACAACTGCCTAACCGGAGAGAGAGAGAGGTCCGCAGCAAATTGACTATAGAACAGGGGCTCACACAGAATGGCACTGTACGATGCAACAAATCACTCTGCAAACTGTAACATGTGGCAATAACACAGCCAGACAATAACAAATCATACAACATTAAGGGATCAGATTCGTGCACATCTGCGAATGTTGTGTACAGTGTGTGACAAAGGTTGCTACATTGGAGAAACTAGCCTTAAGCTGCATCTCAAAACGAAGCTACACAGACGCTCAATCAAGGAACCACAAGGAAAATGGATATTGTACCCTGGTTGGTCATCACTTCACCCAGACTGTTCACTCCATCCAAAACCTCAAGATTAAAGTTCTTAAAGGGAATTTTAAAGACTCATGAACTAAAGACATTTGAGATGAAAATTATCACACATTTCAACACCAGAAATGAAGGACTTCATGTAGATCCTGGCTTTCTCACACACTACCAAAACTATATATATATTTGTGCTCGGAATTTAAATACGTAATGAATAGTAACTGTGAGCAAAGTTGGTTGTGGTGTGCCGAAAAACCAACGTACGAGTGGGCCTGTAAATAAAAGAGGGCCCACCAAGGAGAATGTATTTATAACAGGGTGTAGGTGGGTGGGAACAATCAGCTGAACGGCAGAGGTGAGTAGGGGCTGGGAGTTTAAGTAGGGGACTTACTCCTCCCACAAATTCAGGCCTCCACAAGTTCAGGCCTTTTAACTTGTGCTCGGAATTTAAATACGTAATGAATAGTAACTGTGAGCAAAGTTGGTTGTGGTGTGCCGAAAAACCAACGTACGAGTGGGCCTGTAAATAAAAGAGGGCAAAAGATAAACTTGAGAAATACACACTTTATTGCATTTTTTTTACAAAACCAAGTTCCTAAAAGCTTGGCGAAGCTCTTTCTCTGGCTGTGGAATATATGCCGTATATATGGAGGATTTCCACCGTCCCAATCTCTTGATGATATGGACCGGTGTGTTAGTGCTAGAGGCTGCAGAGGCGGCTCCTATACGGAAGGAGTGCCCAGAGAATGTCGTTGGGTTGTGTCCGAGCTTAGCTAACAAAATTCTGATATGAACCATCAATTTAGCTGTGGTTAACGGGTGCCCTTGTAGTGTTAAGAGCGGAGAGTCCTGTGGGTGATCGTGCAGAGATGACCGTAGGTGATCTAATACTTTAACCGGACACCAGGCATTATCAGTAGGGAAGAGAGGAATTATAGTAGGATGTAGTGATTGGTTGGTTTTAGTTGTAGGGATCGAAAGTTGGTAGTGATCCTCTATCTTAGTGAGGTGTGATATTTTAAGACTTAGCTTTATATCTCCTTGGCAAATTACGGTGAACTCTCTAGGTCTGAGAAAACCGTAGAAAGCGAGATATATAGCAGATTTAATCACCGTATTAGTGCCGATGTCGAATGGGGCTGTGTCAAGGAGATTGCTAAGTGACCTGAAGATAGGCCCATCTATAGGTAATCTAATGGTAGAGAGTGGAGGTGAAACCTTAGTTATACCTTTCAAAACCTTTTTGATGGGATATGAAGAAAGGAAAGGTGTGTTGTTAGGGAAAAGGGTGAGGCTGTGGTGCTGGACCCCCGTGAGATAGAGCTTGATGGTGTTGTGGGATAGTTTTAGGTGTAGGTGGCAAAAGGAGGCAAAAGCCACCATGGTTTGAATAGAGAAGTCACCTTGTAGACCGAACTCTGCAGTGAATTTATTAAATATATTAAGTGCCCTATTGTAAGTGATAGCCGTGTTTGGTGATAATGCTTGGTGAGTGAGTGCTCTAGCGTGGTTCAAGAGTGTGCTTAATCCAGGATTAGCTCGTGGAACCGTGGTGTCCTGGATGGTTGTAGGTGAGCCGTTGGGAGTGCCTGAGAAAATGCCTGAAATTGAGAACGAGAAAGAGCGTCAGCGGCCGTGTTGTGAATCCCCGGGATGTGAAAACAAACTAAGTGAAACTGGCCGGATGCTGCCAACCAGGTCAGCTTGCGAATCAGCCGCATGATGGTTAGGGAAGATGATCGCCCTTTGTTCACGATTTCGCAAGCTGCCGAGTTATCAGAGTAGCATTTGACTGCCTTGCCAGACCAGAGATGACCCCAGGTGTGTGCGGCCGCCACGATGGGATAGATTTCAAATAAAGCTGAGGTCTCTCTGAATCCTGGCAAGGCATCCGTCTCAGTGGGCCAATGGCCCCTGAACCAGTGGTTCCCGAAAATGGCTGCAAAACCGGTATTGGCTGCTGCGTCTGTGTGGATGATGGGTGAAGAGGTGGAGAGAGGGGGAATAAACATGGAGATTCCATTCCAGTCTTTCAAAAACTTCCCCCACATAGCTAGGTCAGCCTTGGCGTGGGGGTCCAAAGAAACTGTGCCAGAGTCCGGAACTCCGTGCATCAGGCAAAGAAGTCTGGATATGAAAGATCTTCCCTGCGGAATGATGCGCATGGCAAAGTTCAGGGATCCGAGAAGGGACTGAAGTTCCTTCCTAGTGCAAACATCATTCCGCAGGAACAAGTCTATTTCCCCTCTCAAACGTGTCAGTTTGTCGTGAGGGAGGCTAGCTTTGAGGTTAATCGAGTCCAGTTCTATCCCCAGAAAGGTCAATTTGGTAGTGGGGCCTATAGTTTTGGCTGGGGACAAAGGGACTCCAAGTGTGGCAAATAGTGCAGTAGTGCTTTTGATTGATGTGGGTGATGTTGACCCTGGCTCTATAAGTAAAAAGTCGTCGAGGTAGTGGATAACGGAGTGACACCTGGTGATGTTCAGGAGCAGCCAGCACAACGACTCTGCGAAAATGTCGAACAGTTTGGGGCTGCTACGAGAACCGAAAGTGAGTCATGTAGAGAAGTAGTATAGATCACGCCATTTAATACCGTGTAAGTGCCAGAGTGAGGGGTGCATGGGTAGTAATTTAAAAGCGTTAGTAATGTCCGTTTTGCTAAGCCAGGGTCGGTTACCAGATGAAATTATGGAATGTATGGCGTTGTCGATGGTTACGTATTGAAGTGAAAATTCGTCTGCTGGAATGAGTGCGTTTATGCTAGGAACAAAAGAGGAGTGCGGTGCCGATAAATCAATAATTAAACGTTTTTTATTAGAATATTTGTGAGTAGCGATGCCAATGGGGTTAGTGCGCCAGGAGGAAAATGGTGAAGAGGTGAAGGGGCCCATCATAAACCCGTTGGTGATTTCTGAGGCAATGAGGGAGTCTGTGGAGACTGGGTCTAAACGTGCAGACTGTAGATTAGGACATTCTAATGTCCCTGGGGGAATGGCAACTATACCCGTGAGAAACCCTTTAGTGAACCCTGTGGTGAGATAATCTACCAGATGCCTGCTAGGGTGAGACCTTAGATAAAAAACCAGGTTGTCGATGTTTATGTCGGTTAGTCATTTGTTTGGTGACAACCTGGCTGGACACATGGTCTTAGTATGTGCCCTGAAACATATGGAGCAGATGTGCAATAATCTACAGGCGCTGAAACTGCAGGAGCCTGCGTTAAAGTTATTGCACACCTGTGCCTTCCCTAGAAAGGAGATGGGCCTACCTAGCTTATCCCGAAGACCACCTGATGACTTGCTGTAGGGGGTGAAAGTAGAGTGAGGTGTGAAAGAGTGAGAGGTGGGTGTGGAGGTGGTGGGATCTGCTTCGACTGGACATAAGTCCGCCATGTGGGATGTCGAGTTGCATATGGCACAAGCCGGGGGCCTGAGTCCAGCGAAGTGGCGACAGAACAATTCAGTGTCCATCTGACCCCAGTTCATTTTGATATTGAACTGTTTTAGATGGGTCGCCGCCTTCGCTGACACTGACTTGTGGTAGTCATAGAACGAGGAGCCCCCGTACTTGATGCCTAGATCCACCACCTTGTGCAGATAAAGGTCTAACTCCTCTCTCCTGTGGGGGTACACTGTGCAAATAACATCTCTATATATCCCGAAGGCTATCACAAACTGTGGGATTGATAATTTTTTATTAAGCCTGGGATCCCTCGTCTTGAGTACCACAGAAATGTCGCCATAGTTGAAGGCCTTGTTCTCAAGAACATCCTGGGAGGCTATGAGCAGAGACACCAGACACACGTCCTTCCCGTCTAATATATCTTTCTTGATAGAGTCAGGGACGGAGTGTGCTGGTGACTCAAATGGTGTAATGGTTGTGCCTGGTGCTAGGGGGGGGGGTATGGGAGGGCATGTAGGTATGATGGGTACAGCCGTGATAGGAGCTGGGATTATCGTGATAGGGGCTGGGACTATCGTGATAGGAGCTGGGACTACCGCAGTAGTACCTGGGGAGGAGATGGCGCTCTCCACCTTGGATAGTCTGTTATTGAGGGCCTGAAGATTGGCCAAGATCTCTGCCAGGGTATCCTGGTTGGACGTGCTGTAACTTGGTGGTAGTCCTTGAGAGCTAGTGCCTGGCCTAGGCTCGGGGGCTTGGTGGGTCAGTAGCCTATAAAGTTCAGCCTTTCTGGCTGTGGCCGGGAAGGGGATTCCCCTGAGCCTAAGTTCGGCCGTAATTTTGGGAATAGTCCATGCTCTCAAGGACGTGGGGGTTGAAAGGGTGAGAGAATCGCTTGGAGACTCGGGTCTGGTTGGCGTGAATGGTATATCTTCAGTCAGTTCTTCGGTTGGCATGGGTTCTTGGGACATTCTAAAAAGGAAATGATTATGCGAAGATACATTAGTGAGGGAGTACGGAAGTTTGGGGTGTGTGGGGGGTGAGGTAAATGGAAGAACTGGACTGTAATGCTAGATGCCGAAGCGAAGAGTTTAACTGTTGAATGTTTTGGTAGGTGAGGCCCTGCTAATGCCAAGTGGCGGTGAGAGGCTCTACCTATGATTTGGCTTATGACGTGATTGCCACAGACGTGGTGGCGGGGTGTTGGCCTCTCGGTGACAGTAAAGAAAGATCAAAACGTGTGGCCGTGACGGGTGAGGCCCTGACTAGAGCCCTATAGTAGGGCATGCGAGGCTTCTAACTATGATTTGGGCGTGGGGCCATACCTCCGTGTTGAGGTGGGGCGGGGATGGATGGCCTCGCAGGATAGGATTAGGACTAATAGGGTGAGCTTAAGGCGTAAGGCCTAGACCCTGTAGCCAGTTCGATTGTATACTAAGGGTATAATGCGTGGCCTGGAGTGGTGTGTGGATACCAACCTTAACTGGACGCAAATGGTTTCTGGAACCTTTTAGGCAGATTAAGTGTAGTGAGTCTTGTCGTCTGGCTGTCCTCGTTGAAGAATCCTGGGAATTTAAGAAATATGTTGATGTATTTATACGTATCGTGGTGGCGTATGATTTGTTTTCTTTTTGATAGGGGCGACATGCGTGATCCTGCGTTGAGGGATCTGGAATGTTTATGGAGTTTGATTGGGATGATTTTTCCTATTTTTTGAGAAGGCTGAATGAGGCCTAGGGTTGGAAAATGGACGTATTTGGGAAGGGCGTAAGTACCTGAAGGTATGGCTGAGTACCGGGTCAGGATTTGGTGTATGATCCAGAGCCTGGAGGCCGTATGACCGTATGTCTGGATAGAAAAAATAAAGTAACGAGATTAACGTATTGTGACAAAGTGCCCTTCGCCACTTTGTCCTGGAGAGGCCTGCTTGCCTGCCTCCTCCCCTGTGACTATGGTCCTGGACTATATTGCACTACAAACCCTGTATTCAGGCATATGGACTTGTATTAGACTGTCTTTTTCCCTTTATCTATGCTGTAGGTTTGGACTGCTAATATAACCTAACAGCCAGAGGATTTAGGCGAATATATTGCATGAGAATGCCATTACTGGAGAATACAGCCGTTCGTATGATTTCATGCGAATTCTTTGTGCTCTGAATAGGTGGCCGCCATTTCGGGACTTTTCCACGTGTTCGCGGCCATCTTGCGTGCGAACAGCGGTGTTTGCCTGTGAACGCATGGAACTGAAATCGGAAGCACAAACAGGCGAATACCGCTAAGACCTCTTCTGACCCTCAATACGTAGCCTTGTCTCGTTATTGGAGGGAACTGCTATATCACACTGGGGATTGCTATGCGCTGCATATTCCCCTGAGCTCTTAATCACTTAGCTCTTTTAAGAGCTTGTTCCGGATACGCTCTCCAGGAGGAGAGATCTTCCCCACACGTTCCTGAATGCTGAAGGTTCATTCCAGGGTGGACGGAAGACGGCGCGGCTCCAGTTAAGCTACGGCGGTTGTGGAGCCTGCGGTGGTTGTGGTGTCGTCTGCAGTGCTTGGAGTCCTCTGAGAGCGCTAGGAGCATCCATCAACGGAGGGTACTCGGTCGGGGTACACGGAGCTCCGTTACATTGGTGGCAGCGGTGGGATGGCGTCCTAGTGCGAGGAGAAGCAGCTCAGAGACACTGGTAACGTTTGGAGTTACAATTGAGGGCAACGCTAGCCATTGGGCAGCGCCCCTGGCTACAACAGGATGGCTTCCCTAGTGCGAGGAACAGCATCCTGGGAACACCAAGCAAAACTGGACTATTGGTATAGTCACGTACAGTTTGACGCTATGCTGAAGCGGCGGTTGGCTGTCTACGGGCCCCTCCTAACAGAGGAAATTGTACCAATAGTGAGGAGAGAACTGGCGGAGTATCTGCAGATGGAAGCAGAATATCGGGCAGTGAGGGCAAAGTATTCCGTCCCTGCGCCCCAACAACAGCGTGAGTTACAGGGGGCCGAAGGTGCCGTCCTTCCCCCCCAGCAGCAGTGTGTCCTACAGAGAGCAGAGACAGTTGGTCCCTCTCTACAGCAACAGGACCATGGTAAGGGAGTGGAGACAGGCGGTCTCCCTCTCCAGCGGCAGTGTGTACCCCAGGGGGCCGAAGGTGCCGTCCTTTCCCCCCAGCAGCAGTGTGTCCTACAGAGAGCAGAGACAGTTGGTCCCTCTCTACAGCAACAGGACAATGGTAAGGGAGTGGAGACAGGCGGTCTCCCTCTCCAGCGGCAGCCTGTGTTTCCGGGAAAGGAGCACAGCACCCCCTCTTCCCAGCGGCAGCCTCCCCTAACAAGGGGAGACACTAATCCTCCAGACGGCGCAGATGGGACCGTGGTCTCTGTGCCTGACCTACAGGGATGCTGGACAGCCTTTCCAGATCCCCAACTACCCTCACCGGGACACCCAGAGGAGGGGGTAAGTACAAATTCCCCTCCCCAGCTAACTCCTAACGTGGCACCAGGGTTAACGGAGGCGATGCTAACCCCCCCTGACGTCCATGTGCCCTTGACTACTGAGCCGGACTATGGTCTCAGTACCCCAGCGGAAGAGCTGGCAGCTGGACAGAGCGCAGTCGGCCTCTGCCCTACCTTTGTCCCTGGTCCCGAGCCTGATGTCCTGCAGGCTACCCCAGCGGAAGAGCTGGCAGCTGGACAGAGCGCAGTCGGCCTCTGCCCTACCTTTGTCCCTGGTCCAGAGCCTGATGTCCTGCAGGCTACCCCAGCAGAAGAGCTGGTATCTGGGCAGAGTGCAGTTGGCCTCTGCCCTTCAAGTACCCTCGGCATGTGGCCTCATTACCACAGCCAAATACCCAGGTGCAGTGACTGTGTGTTGTGGGTGGGCTGTTCCTGTACTTTGATGTTGTGGGGGGGCCACTCGGACATCTGTTTATTGTGGGTTGGTGGATCGACTAACGGAGGCACTGACCGACAGAAGGTCAGGTGCCTGGTTAGTCTTCCCCCCAAAGGGGAGATATGTGACAAAGTGCCCTTCGCCACTTTGTCCTGGAGAGGCCTGCTTGCCTGCCTCCTCCCCTGTGACTATGGTCCTGGACTATATTGCACTACAAACCCTGTATTCAGGCATATGGACTTGTATTAGACTGTCTTTTTCCCTTTATCTATGCTGTAGGTTTGGACTGCTAATATAACCTAACAGCCAGAGGATTTAGGCGAATATATTGCATGAGAATGCCATTACTGGAGAATACAGCCGTTCGTATGATTTCATGCGAATTCTTTGTGCTCTGAATAGGTGGCCGCCATTTCGGGACTTTTCCACGTGTTCGCGGCCATCTTGCGTGCGAACAGCGGTGTTTGCCTGTGAACGCATGGAACTGAAATCGGAAGCACAAACAGGCGAATACCGCTAAGACCTCTTCTGACCCTCAATACGTAGCCTTGTCTCGTTATTGGAGGGAACTGCTATATCACACTGGGGATTGCTATGCGCTGCATATTCCCCTGAGCTCTTAATCACTTAGCTCTTTTAAGAGCTTGTTCCGGATACGCTCTCCAGGAGGAGAGATCTTCCCCACACGTTCCTGAATGCTGAAGGTTCATTCCAGGGTGGACGGAAGACGGCGCGGCTCCAGTTAAGCTACGGCGGTTGTGGAGCCTGCGGTGGTTGTGGTGTCGTCTGCAGTGCTTGGAGTCCTCTGAGAGCGCTAGGAGCATCCATCAACGGAGGGTACTCGGTCGGGGTACACGGAGCTCCGTTACACGTATCGTGGGCGTAAGCTTCTGAAAAAGCAGAAAGGAGATGATGAGACTACGTGAGGTCTTGTAAGAGGATTTGTAAGTAGAAATTAGAGGACTATACCTTGGTAGGACGTACAGAAATTTCGTATGGACGTAGTAGGTTACCAGTGTAGACCGGTGGAAGCCTAGGTTAAATTCAGGAGCTTAAGGATTGACTGAACAAAATATACATAGTTAACAACAGGTGCAATGGTATGTAATGAATTTTGTATTTTAATTTTATATATTCAAATGAATTTTACTTAGACCGTGAAGACAAAGAGTGATAAAATACCGTACCTGTTCCTGTAAAGAAAAAGGCCTTGAAACTATCAACTTTAGCTCAGAAAGTGAGAAACCGAAGTATTCTGTAAAGTCAAAAATATGTGGCGGCGTGATTATATGAGAAATGCTTTAGCACATGTATTTAATGTTCCGGGTGTATTTACTGTTTAGACAAAGTATTAATTAGTATATGTGTAGTTTTACAGAAAATTTAGGGTAGCGAGCCGTATATTTTATAATAGTAGTGGGAGTATTAAGGTTAGTAAAATGAATATTGCTGTCTAACATTGATAGAAAATCGAAAAGGCTGGTATTAAAATGAGTAAAATATATGACACTAAACAGACGAGTAGGTATTAAATAGTAACCTGATGTAGATTTATTTAAAATAGACCTAAATGCATACAGTAGCCTATTTAAATAAGATCTAATCGCATATGTGTAGGAGCGTCGTGTTTGTACTTAACATAATGAATAACGTATGAATATGTAAACGATATGTAAACGATATGTAAACGATATGTAAACGATATGTAAACGATGAGAAAAAGTACCGGTGCGAGCGTAGATTAGCTTAAACGAGCATGTAATAGTGTGATTAAGTTTAAAGGGAGCCTACCCCCACGTTTTTAGGCCCGAACGGCGGGAAAATAGCGGAACGCTATTTCCTTCGCCTAACTCACGAGTACGTGCCGGTGTTGAGACCGGAAGCCGGGTACCTCGACCGGAAAACGGCTTGGAGGCTACGAACGGACGGAGGGCTTGTACTGAACGTCTGTCTGCTGGAAACACGAGAAAAATTCTGGCGGGAACCGGAAGTGCTGGTTGCTATGGGGACCAAACAATCAGCTGAACGGCAGAGGTGAGTAGGGGCTGGGAGTTTAAGTAGGGGACTTACTCCTCCCACAAATTCAGGCCTCCACAAATTCAGGCCTTTTAACATACATATATATATATATATATATATATATATAAAAATATAAATGTCTTATATAGTTCTTTCAATATTCTCGTTTCACCTTTATTGGATCAATTTATATACATGCATGCCTTGCTGCTTATTGACTCCTCTGTTTATTTACTTTTCTGGCTATTTTCAGCCAACATCAGGCAAATCTTCTGCTATTTAAGAAACCCCACTCACCCCCCCCCTTCTATAACATCAGTTGTTTTAAGTGTTATACTCTATCAGACTCATCAGTATTGCTTAAGACCTGAGGTAGAGAGGAAAACTCTCGAAAGCTTGTGTGACGGACCACCTGCACCCCGACCGGGTGTCACGACACTCTTTAGTTGATTTGCCCTCGTGCAGTACCCACACTCACCACTATCACTGTTTGGCACTGTTCCTAATTTATTTTCATTAGCAGTTCACCTGGTCCTTGTTTTAGTACCTATATAGTCTGGTTTTGCACCTCACTCCTTGTCAGATCATTGTCTCTTGTCTCCTGTTTCTTGTTCCGTGGTTCTTGTTTCCTGGTTCCAGAGATTCTGACTCTTCGCTCCTTGATCCTGTGTCCTGCGTTTCCGGATCCTCTGTTCGCGTGTCTTCTTGGTCTAGTGTTTCCGTGTCCTCCTGGTCCTGCATTCCTGTGCCTGCCGATCCCGTGTTCTGATTCAGTGTTCCTGCCTCTGCCTTATTACCAGTGATCCTGACCCTGCAGCCTTGTTAGTTTGTCCTGCTTCAGGCTCTGCTTCCTGGTGTTATATATTTGTTTTGTGGCTCTGGATCTATGTCCCACCTGTTTCTGTGGTGGCTGCACAATCCAAAGGACTGTTAAGTATACTCTGCCTGCCCAATTTGTGGTAATGCTGATTTATTGTATATATTGTTCTGTGGCATTGTATATATTTATTACATGTTTTGTTATCTTTTGTCCTTTGGTTCCCTTTAATATATATTTCTTGATTTACTCTATTCATTGTGTCCTTGCATTTATTCTTTGCTAAATTGGTTCCCACATTTAAATGGATAGTGCTGTCTCAGGGCAGCACGCCTTCACGTCATTACACTGGGTACCTCCGTCAATCGCTGCTTACTAGTACTGGTGAGTACTATAAGCACTGCATTGGAACACCAAATCCACCATAAACCCCACGAACCGCCGCAGCTTGGTTGGGGTCTCGCCGTCCTCCACCCACCCTGGACCCAAGACCATGATCCAGCTTCCAGTGGGTAGGCCTCTCCTAGTCCAGAGAGTGTAGCAGGAACAGCTCTTACAAGAGCTTAGTGATTATACTCAGGGCAGTATAGTGGTTATAGCAATACCCAGAGTGTAGTTCTCCAATCCCCCAAACATGAGCCGAAACTTCATGAATCTCATGAATGATCTCAGAGTTTAATGGTACAGGTTGGATTTTTATACAACTTTTCAGGCCAGAAGAACACCCACTGGACCTGATGGGGCACAGGACACAAATTGTACAGACCAATAGAAACAATGTAACAGTGCCTGACACTCCAACATGCAGCACACAATCCCTCCCCCCTGCCCGTGATACAATTAAGGTAGATAATGTATTAACGTAGTTATCCCCAAGCATAAAAAACATTTTACAAAACTCCAAAAGTACCCCAAAATCACAACATATCCCCATCATAGCCCTGAGCTGGGTGAACGACATATCCAAAAATCACCCAGATCAGAGCAGGGGTTCAGGAAAGTATTATTTTTGATCCACCGTGCACATGGTCTCATGCCCAAAACAGTTCCAGAGAATTAGGGCCAACGGTCAGTCTCTCTGTCTGGAGTACAAAAGTACATACTTCACATGAACAGAGCCTTTTTTTTTTTTTTTATTCTTTATTTTATTTGTGCTTGAAATGACAATAGACGTGCAAGGCCACAACAGCCGTTGCGAGCTTAACATTAGCAGTACAATTTGTGGCAGAATAGACAGCACATTTTTATACGTATAATGTGAGACTATTAAACTTTATGACATCCATAACGAGTGGTAAAATGCTGGAACATAAGGTTAACAAACAATGATACTTCAGTAACTTATAAGTAATAATACATGAGCCAATATATGTAATGAGCGAGTTATGGTACCTTAGTGGGCTATCGTTAATGATGGTTATACCAGGCTGGGAATGCATATACTCTAATATAGTACGCTCGTGGTTGCGCACCTAAAAGTAAGCGTATATGTGTAAGGTCGACAGGCCCTCGAGCTAGTTGCCATGGAGGTGGCCAGTAGCAAGCTGTCTATAAGCACAGCATGGTAAAAGGTTAGGACATATCGCCATCTCACTGATAAGAGGGCTAAGTGCTAGTCTTGAGTTCTCTTGCTTTAGCACTATGGCGGTATTGCGTTAATGTGAAACCCTAAATTCTATAGTAATGGCACGGATATGCACAGGTTTAGCGTACAATATTCAAACAGTTCTAATGTAACCATGGAGGCTGCTCAATTAAAATAATATCACAAACTTTAACAACAGAGAATAAAGGAATGATGGTGGTTGCATGAGATCGTTAGGTTATCTATACTAGCAGAGGCGCGGTGTGTAAGCTCTTCATGTCAATTAACAGAAGGTGCCTATAGTTTAGAAGAAAAAAAAAAAAAAAAAAAAACAGTAAAGAAAACCAATAAGCCTAGCCCTGCTATATACGAGCACGCTGCACATAATAGACCACAACAGTTTTACATAAGGCTATATACAAATGCCTGCCCGGTGATATTCGAGGCCTGGTAGTGATCAGTGAGTCATTCAATCCAAGACATATAGGAAGCCTGCTTCTGAGTGGAAGGCTTCTTGCAGCGTGGAGCAAATGAACGAAAGCTTTGGCGATAGTGAAAACGTATAAGTAATAAAAGAGAAAATATGGTTAAAGATGAGTGTTTAGGTGAGAAGAGTTCTCACGTGCATGCCCAGGCACGGGCCAGGTCTGCAAGGGGCAGATAGTTGAGCACGAACCGGTCGAGTTCTGCACAGGTAAGTTGGTAGCAGGTCCCCTTCCAGCTTTTATGCCCGGGGTTTAGGAAGTGGCTGCCTTGTAATTGTCTCCTTGAAGTCTTCGTGGCACAAACGGGGCTGCGCCTGCCGGGTTCCACGTGTGTGTCGAGGTTGTGGCTCTCGCCCCTCCGACAGTGAGTGCATCCCGTGGGAGGCCGAGAGTCTCCAAGATGGCCATTGCTCCCTCAAGGTCCCGGATTGGGTATGTGTTGCCGGCCTGGAGGACCGTTAGGACCTGTGACCCCTTCCAGCGATAGGTAATGTCTCTGGCTCTGAGCATCGAAGTGAAAGGCTGTAATGTCTTGCGCCAGCCTAAGGTGTACCCCGACAGATCAGCAAAGAAAGTGAGGTTCGAGTTCTCGAAATTGGAAGGGGTCTTCCCCCTGAGTGCCCCCATTACCGCAGCCTTGTCGTGTTTTGTTTGAAAGCGGACTATTAGGTCCCGTGGGGCCGTGGTGGGTGCCTTTGAGGGTCTCGGAATGCGGAACATATCTTCAATTATCATCCCTTTCGCCTGTTTGGGTGCGAGTATCGCTGTTATCAGCCGCCTCACGCAGTGCGGTAGTTCTGCGTCTGGGGTCTCATCAGCTAGGCCCCTGATTTTAAGATTATTGCTGCGTCTGACATCCTCTAAAGCCGCGAACTTCTGTTCCGTGGCTGCATGTTGTCGGTGGAGTGTTTGTATCTCCTGTTTCAGGTGGGTAATGTGTGCCTTTGCGTCGTGGGAGTCCTTTTCCATGTTTCCCATCCGACCTTGCAGATTCTGCAAATCCTTTCGAAAGGCCGCCATGTCTCCTTGTAGGTCCCTCTGCAGGCCTGCCAGAAGCTCCTGCATGTCCGCCTTGGTCACCGGTGCAGAGTCCGGTTTGGTGGCAATTGCTGCCGGTCTCTGGTCTGGTTCTCGTAGGGAGGGCATGTGGAAGTCCTCAGGCTCCATTAGCTGGTCATCCGAGAAGTCGGAACTCTCACCCAGGTGGGCGGCCATTTTGGGTAAGGAGGCGCCATGTGCTTGCCTCCATAAGTCCCCGATGCTGGCGCCTGGCTTCGGCCTATCCGGTTTTTGTTTTTTAACTTTCCGGCCCATATCTGCTCTGGTTGCCTGGAGATCCGGTTTCTACCAGCGATTTACGGGTTTTGATCCGGTTAACAGGTCGTTATTCACGGAGCACAATTTGCATGCGACCGTTAATGGGGTTAAGAAGCCTAAGAAGCTTGTAGGCCCCAGCGGGTGAAATGCTGGTAATCCGGGTCTGCAGGGTTCCAAGTTTGGTGTCGTTCGGATCACCGCGATCCCCTCTGTTTAGCCCGTGAGTTTTGCGGTAAAATCCGCTGTTTAGCTGCCGTTATTCGTGATTTTCGTTGTTCTGGCCCAGGAGCTCAGTCAACGTGTGTCTGCTCAGTTAGCCTGTCAGTGAACAGAGCCTTTTAAAGTGCATTGGGCAAGGTATATTGCAGAGTCCCTAGTCCTGAGGCAATAGGCTGGCCAGCAGACCCCCTCCAAGAACCCTTGACGAGGTTCAGTTTGCCACAGGGCCATAATCACAGGGTAGGAGGCTGGCAAACAGGCCCCTCCAAAAGCCAGTAACGAGGTTACTTTCGTCACAGCTTGTATTTGAAATATTATGTTAGTCCAATAAAAAAAAGGTATCATTGCATACTGCAATACCCTGGTATTTTTGAATCTTGTCTACTGGACTAATACGGCTAATCCAATCTACACTAATTATATACACACACACACACACACACAAATGTGACGAAGGCTTAATTAAAAGATGATAACTTACATAAAGCTTATGTAAGATGATACCAATGTTAACATACATAAAGCTCATCAGAGCTGGACACATGTCAAGAAGACCCCAACATTTTGTCACTAACAAGCGTACCATTCTCAACGTATAGCATTAAACCTGCACCCAACCCAAACATGAATCTGACTCATCAAAGTATAAAAACCTACGACCAGCACTAAAAAAGGGTTATTTGTATATATCTGATTGCACAGGTCAAAGGTACAGTACATCACTATGATCAGATAGCACGGGAAGGGTAAAAAAAAATTTAAAATGCCTTAAATTTAATAAATGGGTCACATTTAAAGTCAAATAGATAAACATTTGATCCCCAAACAACTGAAAAGTACTGGTCAGACTGATCACAGTAGTAACACTGTAATGCGCACTGAATGAGAGATTTTTTCTTCCATTTGTTCTTTTTTAGAACATCTAAGAACACACAGGGCTTGCAATAAACTCTGCCTCTCTTTCCTCACTTTGATCTTTGTCTCTCTTACCACAAATCAAATTGAGGAAAGAGGCAGAGAAAAATGTTTGAATTCATTGGTTGAGACATTGAATCCGTGATCGTGGTTACGTCACGGCGATTGGCACTGGGAGACTGCCTGGGATGCTATCCTTAAAGCTATTTTGGAGTACGGCATAGCACGTCCTAACAGCAGAAGTGGTTAAAGTTATTAATATATTACAAACAACTAACTGTTCATAGTTAAAAAAAAAAAAAAAAAACTCTGCTAAATTGAATTTGCAAAGTGAAAAAAATCGAAATTTTGTCATGAAAAAATAAAAGTCAAATAAAGTAGCAATCAGCTATTAGTAATTTTATACTTGGCACACAGTTTAAATTACGCTCTAAAGCATAATTTATTTTGTCATTTAAAAAAAAAAAAATAGTGTACTCAAAAAGTGTTTGCCTTTACACTTTAGTTATATTTTGGTCAGTTTTCCCATTTGTGACATAACTAATCATTATTGTTCTATAGTGATGTACCGAACTGTCCGCCAGCGAACAGTTCCTGGCGAATTTAGCGTGTTCGCGTTCGCCATGGCGGGCGGACACATGTGCAGTTCGATCCGCCCCCTATTCGTCATCATTGGGCAAACTTTGACCCTGTGCCTCTCGGTCAGCAGACACATTCCAGCCAATCAGCAGCACTCCCTTCCACACCCTCCAACCTCCCTCCCAGCATCCATTTTCGATTCATTCGGAAGATGCATGCTTAGTGAGAGGAGGGAAAGTTTAGCTGCTGCTGATTAGATAGGGAAATTGATAGCTAGGCTAGGGTATTCAGTGTCCACTACAATCCTGAAGGACTCATCTGATCTCTGCTGTAAGGACAGCACCCCAAAAAGCCCTTTTTAGGGCTAGAACATCAGGCTGCTTTTTTTTTTTTCTGTGTAATGTAATTGCAGGTGCCTGCCTGCCTGCCAGCTTCTGTGTGAGGTTCACATTGGATACTGTGCCCACTTGCCCAGTGCCACCACTCATATCTGTTTTTACAATAGCTTAAGCTTTAGATTTAAAATAAATATTTTTTTTTCACTGTAATAGAAGAGCAGTTAGTTGTCTGCAAGCGTCTGGGTGTCAGGCCTACTTCAGCGTGTGCTCTGCAGACCTGTGCCAGCGTGCTTTGACAGTTGCCAATCATATCTGGTGTCTCTTTAGCGTGCTTTTACAAAGAAAAAAGGTTTCCAGTGTAAGCTAATAGCAGCTAGTCAGTGTCCTTCAAGCGGCTCTGTCAGGCCTTCCTTCAGCGTGTGCTCTCCAGAACTGTTCCAGTGCACATTGCCAATCATATCTGGTGTCTCTATAGCGTGCTTTTAAAACCAAAATTAGTTTTTCACTGTTATAGATTGAATAGCAGTTACTTGTCTTCAAGCGGGTGTGTCAGGCCTACAGTGTGTGCTCTGCAGAACTGTTCAAGTGCACATTGCCAATCATATCTAGTGTCTCTATAGCGTGCTTTTACAAAGAAAAAAGGTTTCCAGTGTAAGCTAATAGCAGCCAGTCAGTGTCCTTCAAGCGGCTCTGTCAGTCCTTCCTTCAGCGTGTGCTCTCCAGAACTGTTCCAGTGCACATTGCCATTCATATCTGGTGTCTCTATAGCGTGCTTCTAAAACCAAAATTTGTTTTTCACTGTTATAGATTGAATAGCAGTTACTTGTCTTCAAGCGGGTGTGTCAGGCCTACAGTGTGTGCTCTGCAGAACTGTTACAGTTCAAATTGCCAATCATATCTGGTCTCACAGTAGCTTGCACGCATAGTACCACTAATCCCAAAAAAAATGACAGGCAGAGGCAGGCCACCCCGCAGGGGGTGTCGTGGTTGTGGTGTTGTGATTCCCTTTTGCCCTAGAATAATGCCCAGTTTTCAGAAGCCACGTACCCTGAACTTGAAAAGTTCTGAGGACTTAGTTGACTGGCTAACACAGGACACCCAATCTTGTACAGCCTCCGCTCGGAACCTTGACGCACCATCCTCCTCCAGCTTAGCTTCAGGCACCTCTCAAGATAGCACTCACCCGCCTGCCGCCACCACCAAAACTAGCACCACAGCTGCTTTACTTGGTATGTCAGAGAAGTTATTCACACACCCGTTTGAAGAAATGAGTGATGCGCAACCATTATTGCTAGAGGATGTAGATAACAGGGATATGTCTCAGGCAGGCAGCATTAAACACATGGAGGTACGGTGTGATGATGATGTTGTACCCGCTGCTGCTTCCTTTTCTGAGTTGTCAGATACAAGCGAAGCGGTTGATGATGACGATGCGTCCATGGATGTCACGTGGGTGCCCGCTCGGCAAGAAGAAGAACAGGGTGAAAGTTCAGATGGGGAGACAGAGAGGAGGAGGAGACGAGTTGGAAGCAGGGGGGGGGGTCGTCGCAAGGAGCTAGTGGCACAGTCAGACAGCATGCATTGGCACCCGGGGTCAGCCCGACAGCACGCCAATCAACGCATGCTGTGTCCACCAACAGAATGCCGTCATTGCAGAGCTCAGCAGTGTGGCATTTTTTTTGTGTGTCTGCCTCTGACAACAGCGATGCCATTTGCAACCTGTGCCAAAGGAAACTGAGTCGTGGGAGGTCCAACACCCACCTAGGTACAACTGCTTTGCGTAGGCACATGATCTCACATCACAAACGCCTATGGGATCAACACATGAGTACAAGCAGCACGCCTACTCTAAGCCGCCATCCTCCTCCTGGTCTAGCATCTTCAGCCACGTCAACCACTGCTGTCCTTCTTGCCCCCTCTCAACCATCCGCCACTCCGTCTCCCGCCTTGAGCAGTTCCCGCTCATCTGCCCACAGTCATGTGTCTGTCAAGGACATGTTTGAGCGTAAGAAGCCAATGTCACCAAGTCACCCCCTTGCCCAGCGTCTGACAGCTGGCTTGTCCGAACTATTAGCCCGCCAGCTTTTACCATACAATCTGGTTGAGTCTGAGGTGTTCAAAAAATTTGTAGCTATTGGGACACCGCAGTGGAAGGTACCCGGCCAGAATTTCTTTTCACAAAAGGCAATCCCCAACTTGTACTCGATTGTGCAAAAGGAAGTCATGGCATGTCTGGCACACAGTGTTGGGGCAAGGGTCCATCTGACTACTGATACCTGGTCTGCAAAGCATGGTCAGGGTAGGTATATCACCTACACTGCGCATTGGGTAAACCTGCTGACAGCTGACAAGCAAGGAATGCGTGGCATTGCAGAGGAGTTGGTGACACCGCCCCGAATTGCAGGCAGTCCTGCTGCCACCTCCTCTACTCCTCCTACTCCATCCTCTTCGGCTGAGTCCTCTTGTGCTGCTGCGTCTTGCTCCACATCAACGGCACCCCCCAGCTCCCCAGGTACTATTCCACATCCCGGATACGGCAGTGTCACGCCGTCTTGGGTTTGACTTGCTTGAAAGCAGAGAGTCATACCGGACAAGCACTCCTGTCCGCCCTGAACGCACAGGTGGAAAAGTGGCTGACTCCGCAGCAACTGGATATCGGCAAAGTGGTGTGTGACAATGGAAAAAATTTGATAGCGGCATTGAAGTTGGGCAAGTTGACACATGTGCCGTGCATGGCACATGTGTGTAATCTGATCGTACAACGCTTTGTGCATAAGTACACAGGCATACAGGACGTCCTGAAGCAGGCCAGGAAGGTGTGTGGCCATTTCAGGCGTTCCTACATGGCCATGGCTCACTTTGCCGATATCCAGCGGCGAAACAACATGCCAGTGAGGCGCTTGATTTGCGACAGCCCTACACGTTGGAATTCAACACTCCTAATGTTCGACCGCCTGCTCCAACAAGAAAAAGCTGTTAATGAATATTTGTATGTCCGGGATGCTAGGACAGCCTCTGGGGAGCTGGGAATTTTTTTGCCACGTTACTGGACGCTCATGCGCAATGCCTGTAGGCTCATGCGTCCTTTTGAGGAGGTGACAAACCTAGTCAGTCGCAACGAAGGCACCATCAGCGACATCATACCATTTGTTTTCTTCCTGGAGCGTGCCCTGCGAAGAGTGCTGGATCAGGCTGTAGATGAGCGTGAAGAGGAAGAGTTGTGGTCACCATCACCACCAGAAACAGCCTTATCAGCATCGCTTGCTGGACCTGCGGCAACGCTGGAAGAGGATTGTGAGGAAGAGGAGTCAGAGGAGGATTGTAGCTTTGAGGAGGAGGAGGAGGAGCAAGACCAAACACAACAGGCATCCCAGGGTGCTCGTTGTCACCTATCTGGTACCCGTGGTGTTGTACGTGGCTGGGGGGAAGAACATACCTTCAATGACATCAGTGAGGAGGAGGAACAGGAAATGAGTAGCTTGGCATCCAACCTTGTGCAAATGGGGTCTTTCATGCTGTCCTGCCTGTTGAGGGACCCTCGTATAAAAAGGCTGAAGGAGAACGACCTGTACTGGGTGTCCACACTACTAGACCCCCGGTATAAGCAGAAAGTGGCGGAAATGTTACCGAATTACAACAAGTCGGAAAGGATGCAGCATTTGCAAAATAAATTAAAAAGTATGCTTTACACAGCGTATAAGGGTGATGTCACAGCACAACGGGAATCTAACAGGGGGAGAGGTGGAAGTCATCCTCCTCCTCCTCCCACGACCACGCCGGCAAGGACAGGACGCTTTAAAGACGTGTTGTTGATGGAGGACATGCGGACCTTTTTTTAGTCCTATGCATCGCCACAGCCTTTCGGGATCCACCCTCAGAGAACGACTCGACCGACAGGTAGCAGACTACCTCGCCTTATCGACACTCTGAGGAGCGATGAACCCCTTGACTACGGGGTGTGCAGGCTTGATCTGTGGCCTGAGCTATCCCAATTTGCGATAGAACTTCTGGCCTGCTCCGCTTCAAGTGTCCTGTCAGAAAGGACCTTCAGTGCAGCAGGAGGTATTGTCACTGAGAAGAGAAGTCGCCTAGGTCAAAAAAGTCTAGATTACCTCACCTTTATTAAGATGAATGAGGGATGGATCCCGAAGGGACTGACACTGGGCGATACATTCGATTAAAAAAGGCCTGATGAGATGAGCTGCCTTGGGCTAAAAATGGTCCACACGCTGCTGTATTTTAGCTCTGAATGACGTTTGACTTGCGTGACTTATCCACCACCAACTAGGGTTCAAGCCGCCATGTTTTAGGGCACTTTCTGCCTGTGAAACAAACATAAATTTTTATGGCCGCTGCTACTGTAGCAGCGGCTGCAACAATACCAAATTTTTCAGGCATGTGTACATGCCTAATTTTTAGGCCCACTGGTGCAGCACTGTGGCTTCAAAAACCAAGCCAAAAAAAAATCCTCCAAGATGGCACCAATATACCAGTGGTCTAAGCATCTTCCCACCTTGGCCTAAAAAGGGGAGGTGATTCAACAATTAAAAATCTCTGCCATTTACACGTCCACTGATAGGAGACGCGGAAGGTATTAAACTGATATGAACAATACTAAACTCACCACTCCTATCTGGTGGCACATTAGCTTGCCCGCGCAGTGCCCCAAATTTCAAGTAAGAGGACCGACCAAGCATCTTCTTCCATCTCCCTGTTACATAAATCAATGCCATATCCATAGAAATTGTAGAGAATATCCAGGATAGTTTTACAGGGCCAAATCATGTCGCCTGTTGAAAGAGGTGACCTTGCTCGGGTCCCAGGTGTGCGGTTCCTAAAATGGCTGCCATATACATGTCCACTGATAGGAGACGCGGAAGGTATTAAACTGATATGAACATTTACTAAACTCACCACTCCGAGTGCTGTTATTTATTTAATTTTTTTGTGGTGAGGCTTTACAGGACAGAGTGCTTCTCCACGGGACATGTTAACTCACGGGCAGCTGGCTCATCAAGGAACCAGAGCAGCTTGAACGAGGTGACCTTGCTCGGGTCCCAGGTGTGCGGTTCCTAAAATGGCTGCCATATACACGTCCACTGATAGGAGACGCGGAAGGTATTAAACTGATATGAACAATACTCCACTCCTATCAGTAGGTCCGTCCCATTGTGATTTATGCCCCCCACCCACCGCGCAGGGATGGGGGCCGGGGGGGAGGAAAGTAGGCCCCCCCATTGTGATTTATGGCCCCCACCCACCGCGCAGGGGTGGGGGCCGAGGGGGGGAGGACAGTAGGTCCCCCCATTGTGATTTATGGCCCCCACCCACCGCGCAGGGGTTGGGGAGGACAGTAGCTCCCCCCCAGTGTGTATCATGGGCTTTGAGGACAGGTGTCAATCCATACCTGCCAAGTGACCCTATGTAGGGGGAACAGTCCCTATTCTGCTCTGTGTCAGTGTGTATCATGGTCTCTGTGGACGGGGAACAGTCCCTATTCTGCTCTGTGTCAGTGTGTATCATGGTCTCTGTGGACAGGGAACAGTCTCTATTCTGCTCTGTGTCAGTGTGTATCAGGGGCTTTGAGGACAGGTGTCAATCCATACCTGCCAAGTGACCCTATGTAGGGGGGACAGTCTCTATTCTGCTCTGTGTCAGTGTGTATCATGGTCTCTGTGGACGGAGAACAGTCTCTATTCTGCTCTGTGTCAGTGTGTATCATGGTCTCTGTGGACATGGAACAGTCTCTATTCTGCTCTGTGTCAGTGTGTATCAGGGGCTTTGAGGACAGGTGTCAATCCATACCTGCCAAGTGACCCTATATAGGGGGAACAGTCTCTATTCTGCTCTGTGTCAGTGTGTATCATGGTCTCTGTGGACATGGAACAGTCTCTATTCTGCTCTGTGTCAGTGTGTATCAGGGGCTTTGAGGACAGGTGTCAATCCATATCTGCCAAGTGACCCTATGTAGGGGGAACAGTCCCTATTCTGCTTTGTGTCAGTGTGTATCAGGGATTTGACTCTTTATTCAGATTGAAAAATTACAATTCCAGGAAAAATTTAACAAACATTTACAAGAACATGTTATGCACATCATAGAAACAACGTGAACCTCTTTAAAGCCACAAACTTAAGACAAAAAATACGTACACACAATGTGTAAGGGTTTGAAAGAATATTCTGAATCCTTACATGTTTACTTTATCGTTTGTTTGATTTTTGTGAACCATATATAAACTACAAGCAGCGTGAAAACTATAAAAACTCAAGTGGCCATGCTGATCAAATTAAATAGTATGCTTTACACAGCGTATAAGGGTGATGTCACAGCACAACGGGAATTTAACAGGGGAAGAGGTGAAAGTCATCCTCCCCCTCCCACGACCCCGCCATATCTGCCAAGTGACCCTATGTAGGGGTAACAGTCTCTATTCTGCTCTGTGTCAGTGTGTATCATGGTCTCTGAGGACGGGGAACAGTCTCTATTCTGCTCTGTGTCAGTGTGTATCAGGGGCTTTGAGGACAGGTGTCAATGTTAGGTGATTTCTGCCCGTTATGGATTAAAAGCAGACTCTGCATCAACTGTGTAATTTTCCATGGGAGTTTTTCCATGGATCCCCCTCCGGCATGCCACAGTCCAGGTGTTGGTCCCCTTGAAACAACTTTTCCATCACTTTTGTGGCCAAAAAGAGTCCCTGTTGGTTTTAAAATTCGCCTGCCCATTGAAGTCAATGGCGGTTCGCGAGCATTTGCGGAAGTTCGCGTTCGCCGTTCGCGAACCGAAAATTTCGGGTTCGCGACAACACTATTGTTCTATATATGTTTATATCTCTATATAAAAACATTGAAATTAACCTTTCATGACAGATTTGCAGTTTTCTAACCATCTGGTTTGACAAGTTATACAATTGAGCGTTTCTTCCCTTATTACTATTAAAACATTAAAAGCTCATAAAAAAAAATAATGTATATATATATATATATATATATATATATATATATATTAAGATCAATTTTTATTGGATTCAGTCTGTAGATAAATATAGTCTATAAACTGAAACTAAAATGTGTTATAAACTGAAATAGCATCAGCAAAATGTATAACATAGCAACAAAGGGGATATAGTTGACATACCACACATTTATACATTATCTTTCCTAAGGTACACAATAATGGAACAAATCAGTTCTATTTTAATGCATTTCCATTACTAGTCCCTCCTGCTAAGCGCATCAACTATGTTTTCAGTGGTGTTAAATTTGCTTTAATGCACACCTTTCCTATAATGTTATATTGTTTGGGAAGTACAGACTTAATTTCCATGAGAGGTTAAAAGTCCAACACTTTGTTATCTTTATGGTATGCAAGTAAAAGGTAACTCTCCATTCCCAGATTACCAATCTTTAGCTACTGCAATAAATCATTCTGGCTCTCTGTTGCCTAGTGCTGTTCTCACACAAACCCTACCCCCTCCTTTCCCCTGCAGGCATTGATTTTTTCCTAGGCTGAAGGCAAGCAGAAAATATGCCAAGAGGGGGGTTTCCTGGATAAGACATGTAGAACACAGCCTTTGTATATCTGTGCCAATTGGCACAGACAGTAGGATTATAGGACCATTTTTAAAATCAGATTTTAGATACATTTACACATCTGATAGCAGTTCTACATGAACAATGTATTATTGAAATTGTCTATCTTAAAATTGAAGACTAAAGGGACACTATAGTCACCAGAACAATAACAGATGAATGCAGTGTATGTCTGGTATCTACGGTCTGTCCCTGCAGGCTTTTTAATGTAAACGCTGACTTTTCAAAGAAAGGGTTGTGTATACATTACTGCCTATGAACCCTCTAGTGGCTGTCACTCAGACGGCCACTAGTGGTGCTTCCTGGTTCAGTGCTGCACATTTTGCTCATAATCCACGCTCTCTATGGAGGCACAGAATGTTCCTCATAAAGATACATTGATTAAACGCATCTGTATGAGGCGATGCAGATTGGCACAGTGCTGCTTCTTACAATGCATGCTCAATAGCCTCCCAGTGCTTTGCTATGGGGAAGCTATAGATTGCCTGAGATCATCAAGTCTGATAATCTCAGCCAAGGGGGTGGAACCAGCCTCCAGGAGACACGTGTAGTACAACATATAGAACTACACTTTAGAAAACAGTTCTGAGCAAAACTAGACTTAATTGTGGCTGTGAGTTGAAGGCTCAAAATACTTTTCTAAAGTTAAATAAATTTAAGCATTACGTTTTTCATTCGATTATCTCACATATGAATGCATATCTTTAATGCAACTGTCATTATTGATGCTACACATAATCTACTGCTGGATGAAAAAGCAGTTATTGCTCTATATGTCGCACATCCAAAGTCAATGTCCGGAAGTGCCTGTTCCGCATCACATTATTACAGATCTAGAGACACATGGACTTTTATCTTCTTCAGTCAATTATTATGCATTTTCAAACCTATTAGCCCAGGTTTGAACTTCTGCGCTAATTATTTTTTACCTTGTGAAAAAGGATAATTACAATGTAATTTATAGTATGAAGGGATTATGACTTTTGTTCTTCTACAGGAGTGTACAAGTCCAGACAGTACGTAATTATTTGCGGTCCAGATATTTACTGTAGTACCAGAGCAAATTTATTCAGTTTTAATTTTACACTTATTTAGTCAACACACCCATATCATGCATTGTTTTTTAAATGGTCACTATTTAATTTATATTTCATTTGAGTACTTTTTTGCTGGTTTTATACTAATTTATACACAAATATTACAGGCAAAATTATTAGACAAAATATATCAAAACAATTCTCAGCTCCTCACATGCATTATTATTGACAGGCAATCTTGTGGTCCACTTACCTTTTATGTGGGTATAGGTTGGAACACTGCCCAATACAATATCCATACTTAACCCCATATCCCTCAGTCATTTGTGAGAAAAATTAGGTTTTCTAGTCAATACGTAATAATGCAGACAAAGTGTTTAATTCATTTTTCATTTTAAAGTAGCTAAGGTGAAGATGGTAGGAGGGTATTCAACATATACATGTGTTGAGCATCCCTTATACAGTCTGTAAATAAGAATTATGTTTTATTGACTTGGCTACCATGCAGTTTGGTTAGTAAAGTGTTAAAAATATTAATTTTTAACAATATGGGCTTTGGATAATGTTTTGGAGATGGGAGCAAGTTCAGCTTCCTTCTCTCAATTTCATTCATAGATCATGATTGCTGTGGATTTGAATAATCACTTGGAATGGAGATACAAATAATGTTACTCACAGTACCTGCATCTGTACAGCATGTCTTATTTGAAATCAACTGAATGCTGGGAAAGGCTGATTCTAAATGCTTTAGTCCTGACTATTAATATCACATTCATGGCTTTTAGAAAAAGGCAAGTTATTTGTTAGTGTGCTGCCTTCCACCAATTTGTTATTAGAAAATGTTGAAACACATTCCATAATTAACATGAATATAGTGTGTATATAGGTATGTCCAATAGCTAATTTTGTTGTGAGACAAGTGAACATATGGCTCTCTCAAAGGCCTCTATCAAGACATCATGTGTCAATTTACAGCTGTCTTTATGTAATTGACGTGCCTGAGCCTTTGTTATATAGCTTATAAAAAAAAATACTCAATTGCCCGATTTATGGGTATTTATGAGCAACCTGATTACAATTATCTACAATACAACTACAATGTTAATATCCTTATTTAGACATTGTGACGAACCGCCTGGCACCCCAACTGGGTACCTCCGCCAATCGATGCTTCCTAGCTGACGCCGAAGACCATAAGCACCGCACTGGACACCATAAGCGCCATAGATCCCACAAACCGCCGCACCCTGGGCCAAACTCCTGGATCCAGCTCTCAGTAAGAGAGTATAGCTGTGAAGCTCTTATAAGAGCTACTGGTATAGCGGTTCCCTACAATCACAAGATGAGGCTACGTGTTGAGAGTTAAGAAGGAATTCATTTTAATGGGGCCACACTGGACTTTCATAAAAGTCCCCATGCAAGAGGTACACCCACATGGACCTTGTTGGGGACTCCAACACAAAGTCACAGACCAATAAGAACAGTGATTAAATGCAAGACACTACTATAACAAACATACAATCCCTCCCCTCTGCCTGGGAGATAATTGAGTCAGATACTGTATTAACTCCATTATTTCCATGCAGAAAAAAAAAATCCTAAAAAGTCCAGAAAGTACCATAAAACACATAATATTGCCACAAATACATCCTCTGATGGCCCTGATCTGGGTGACCAACATATCCAAAAATCACCAAGATTAGTTCAGGGGTTCAGAAATTATGTGGAAGTAATTTATTTGACCGACTGCAGGCATGGTCCAATGCCCAAAACAGTTCCAGAGAATCAGGGCTTGTGGTCGGTTTAGTTCAGTAGTTTGAGAACGAACAAACTACCGAACAGAGTCAATATTCTTACCCTGGAGCTTGTTCCCCTCATCCAGATGAATGATTTCACTGAACAGTTATATAGAAACGAACGCAGGCGATGATTAAAGTCCAGCAGTGTCGGGAGTTTCTGTATCCGATTTTAGTTCCATGAGATTCATGCCCAAACACCGCTGCCCGCGTTTATGCAAACAAGATGATCGCCACCTCGTGGTTGTCCATAGGTATTGCGGCCACCCAGACGAACAATTAGAACACTGCGGGGAGAAACTTTCCAAGTTAATAGGTGTTAAGCTCCAGGGTGGTCTCTCGTTCATGTGGTTGTTCGCTAATTTGAAGAGCTGCTTCGAGAGTTCGAAATGTGGCCATTTAAGTCCAAAAAGGGGCACAGTATTTTCAACCAGGTTTTAACACAGGGGCCAGCCATAGTCATATGGTAAGGGGCTGGCAAGTATGCCCTTCAGAGAACCTGTGACAAGGTCCAGTTCATCACAGACATGTCTACATACAATTATACCATGCATATGTACTATGGAAAGTATTGTAGGTTGTCAAGACAGCCAGCAAGTAATTTTGTAGTCTTTTCAATATGCTAAGGGTTCTCCTTCTCTTCCCACTGCATGCTTGCTCAAAACAAAGCTGTACAATTTTACAAAGACAGTTGAGAAATCATTTTTTTGTTAATAGTCACGTTGTTAGTGATGGGAACCATAGCAATTTTGTTACATATTCATCATAATCTAAAAGTATTTTATTTGTTCTTATATTTGCAGATCCACCAGCAGTTGAACCAACATTTCAGGAGATCAGGCAAGGCTTGGGACACAGCGTTACAATGAATTGCAGAGTTTTGAGAGCTTACCCCACTCGAGTTCTTATGTATGAATGGAGGTTGGGGAGTAGATTACTAGATAAAGGACAATTTGACTCTCAAGATTATACAGAGTTTACAGTGACTATCAATGCCAAGGAGCATTATGGAACTTATAACTGCAGCATAATAAACGAAGCAGGGGCTGGTCGATGCAGTTTCCTTCTTACAGGTATGTTTTATACAAATAAAAATGTTGTAATATATTTAATATATTTAATATAACAGTGTATTTCTAGATGCATTAGAAACTATTACTGGTCAAAGTGGTACCAACCGAACAATCAGCACATAGATTACGGTACTTCTACTATTTTTACTTTCCTTATATGATTGCTCAAAAAACATACATTTAAAAGGTTACTCCAATGTCTGACAACTTCTACCTTTAGAAGTTGTCATAGAAGAAGGAATGTGTATGTGCAGCTTCTCTGCTTGAAACGCTGCAAATCTATAAATATTTACATTTGTGTGCCCCGAGCACATGTGATTTAGACACCCTGATCTCAGTTCCAGCCTACCTAATGGAAAAAAAACATGTCTAACTCAAAGGCTAGCACGGGCCACATAAACAAGGTTTAAGTTCATGTGGGCCGCAAAAAAAAATAAAAAAATTCCAGTACTGGGGGGGGGGTGGGGGGGTACCCTCTCCTTTGTTTAGTTTAAAACCACACAAACAAAAACATTATTAGCTAACAAGCAGACTCCACTCACAGCCTCTGGTATACCCCCAATGGTGCTGTCCGCATCCTGTGACAAATGGATCCTCCTGCTACTCCTTGAAAACCTGTGAAGGAGGAGCACATTAACGTCCTGTCAGAATGTGACTGACATGGCGTTGCGTGCCTCCGTGCACCTCCAGGTCCTCCACTGTCCAGCCGCGGCCATCGCAACACTGACACACACTTACACATTCTTGCACACTCACATTTTATTTATTGCTCCCTACCTTCGGGAGCTGGTTTTGGGCCTCTCCCTGATCTCTCAGGAGCTCAGTTTAGTGATGACGGGTGCCGGACGCGTGCAATTTAGTGATGCCGGGCGCCGGAATGACGTCATATTCCGGCACCGCTACAGAGGGTGCACATGAGGGAAGACTGAGCTCCCTCGCTGCCACAAGTAACCTCCCCTCCCCAAGCCAGGTAATTTTGGCAGAGTAGGCACCTGCAATGTGGGGCGAGCAGGTGCCTATTCTGCTTTTGTAAGCATGACAAACTCGCGGCTCACCGGACCGCAAAAATATTCATTGTGGTCCGCGAGTTTTACATGCTTGGTGTAGTGTATTGTCAGAATGTTGCCATGGGGACACACCCAATTAAAGGACCACTCTAGGCACCCAGACCACTTCAACTTAATGAAGTGGTCTGGGTGCCAGGTCCCTCTAGGATTCACCCTTTTTTTTTATAAACATAGCAGTTTCAGAGAAACTGCTATGTTTATACTGAGGGTTAATCCAGCCTCCAAAACCTCTAGTGGCTGTCTCATTGACAGCCGCTAGAGGCGCTTGCGTTATTCTCACTGTGAAAATCAGTGAGAGCACACAAGCGTCCATAGGAAAGCATTGTAAATGCTTTCCTATGCGACCAGCTGAATGCGAGCGCGGCTCCTGCCGCGCATGTGCATTCAGCCGATGACGTCGCAAGGAAGAAGGAGAGGAGGAGGAAAGCTCCCTGCCCGGCGCTGGAGAAAGAGGTAAGTTTAACCCCTCCCCCCAGAGCCCGGCGGGAGTGGGTCCCTGAGGGTGAGGGCACCCTCAGGGCACTCTAGTGCCCGGAAAACTAGTATGTTTTCCTGGCACTAGAGTGGTCCTTTAAGGATGCCTAATAAGGCATTGTAAGTATGATATTAAAACAAGGTCATAACCCTTTAACTATGGCAATTGAACAAGTATCCCATCTGAATCTTTGGGTGTAAAGTAGACTTGTGCATAGTGGAATATTTTGGTTCGGTGAAAGTATATTTCGAAAAATTTAATTTAATTTAGGACCTACTTGTTTAGTTGATAAAAAAGTCATGCAGTGTACTGCAAAATATATGATTATTATGTATGTCCATTTCATTCACTGGTCTAGTGAGAACAAAAACAAAAAAAAATATATATATATATATTGTTAATACAATGTTAAAAAATCAGTACACCAGTCAAGCCATAAGACTTTATTTTCCCACAGAAATCAACATTTAGTGAGAGTCTCCTACAAACCATGATTTTTTTCCCCAATATTTCTTTTTTGGAACACTGCATGCTAATTAAATTACTCACAATGGGCTTTTCTCTGATCATTAAAGGGACTATGTTTTCTGGCACTGGAGTTTTCCTAGCACTGCAGAATCATGAAGTACCCCTCTCCCTCCCACCCCCATCCCATGTTGGGTTAAAACCCCTTCAGTGACTTTCTTGAATCCAGCACCAATGTCCCTCGGTGCTTTGTCAGGCTCCGCCCCCGCTCCTACCCCGCCAACTTCAGCCGGCAGGGGGAATCCTAATGTGCGTGCATTATTCAAGACTTTCCTATGGGGATTCCAGCGCCACTAGAGGTCCTCATGCATAGCGTGAGGACGTCCAGCGTCATTTAAAACACTGTTTTAAGAACCCGGAAGTCCCTCTAGTGGCTGTCTAATAGCCACTAGAGGAGGACTTAACACTTCAAGGCAATTATTGCAGTTTATAAAAACTGCAATAATTACACTTGCAGGGTTAAGGGTGATGAGAGTTGGCACCCAGACCATGCCAATGGGCAGAAGTGGTCTGGATGCCTGGAATGTCCCTTTAAATCCAAACCCTATTGTCTGTATTTGTTTATGAGAGTCTATACAAATGCATTGTTGTAACACTGACAAAGAACTTCATGTAAAAATAATACATTTAAATAAAATCAGTTTTTAGGATAGCTTTATAAAACTTTTTTCCCCAGGATGCACCGCGCTTGTTTTTCATTTTACTAATTTATTTATCTCAAAATGTTTAAGCACTTCCATAGCAATCAGGATACATGAGGAGGGATATAAAGGTTCATTAGAAGCCCAATTGCCCAGATGTAGGCTGTTTAACCGCCATAAAAAAAATATATAAAGTTGTGCTGTTTCTAGTTGGAAGGAGAACTTTGAGCATTTGTTTATGATTAATATTGTATTGGAGCTTTTTAACTCAGAGATTAGACATGTTTAATGCAAAATAAGATATTATGAAGAGTTAAGAAAAGACAAAACGGTATTAAAAAAAAAGAAAAAAAAAAAAAAACATCTGAATGCATTAAACAATAGCATAATTTCCGTACCTAGAAGCATTAAAAATATAGTTAGTCATAGAACATGATATGCTCATATACTGAAACCCATAGTGGCCAATATAATAATTGATGGGGTTATACATTTTAGAAAATGGACAATTTTAGAGTCGGTTTTAAATTATATTTTATGATCTAATATTTGTAGTAATTTCCTTCAGTAATTTACAACCGAGCACGAGAAGTGAAAATCTAGAGGGTGGTTTAGCATAGTAAGCAATAAATTGAGAGCAATTAGAAGATAAATTGATGTTACGTGTGGTTAACAGCAGAAGTCGTAGAAATGTAATAGCTGTGCAAAGAAAATTAATTATGTAGCCAATACATTTAAAAAACTTTGGTGGATTTAAACTGTTCCCGCACATTTATTATAATAATTTTGAAACCACACATAAAAACTAATTTTTACTTTTCTCATTTATTTATGCATTCTGATTAATAAAATTACCATCTGGCTTTGCATCTTCCTTCTAAAAAGTTATAGTTTGGTCACTTCATGTAAATTAGCTAATTTTCCCCATGTTTCTCTGGTACAATGAAGATGTGCTTGATTTTTATGACCCAGTAAATTTGATATCACTAAGAGCCCATTTTTGTTTCCTTTTTCCTTGTGTTTTACCTCAAATTCCTATTAATATTAAAAGGTATATTTTTGCTAGCAAACCTGCAAAATAATGTCAAACATGTACTTTGGCAAAATTTCACTACACCAATACGCTAGGTAGAAAATAGATTATCCAATAAATACTCTGAATGCTGTTGCAATCTGAAGGTATAATTCTCTTAACACCTTCACTACTGATCGCTTTTTGATTTAAAATGTTAGCACATTCGTTGAAGCAAGGGATGCATTGCTAGCATATAAAGATAAAATCAGTTGTGTATATATTGCATACATTGTTTTATTATTTTTAAAATAAAGAATGTTATTCATTAAAAGTGTGAATTGCCAGAAATTCAGATTGAATTCAAAGGGAACTTCTAACTTTTATTCCAAAATGTAGTGGATCCCCTAAACTCCGGCTGAGTTATGAATCTCCTAGTCCCAAGTGCAGTAGTGATTATAGCCCCAAGTTCCCCAAACATCAGCCTAGACTTTATGAAAGGTATAGACAAATCCATTTAATCTGGCCAACTGGCCCACTTATAAACAAAACAAGGATGCAGTAAAATATGCTCAGAACACTCCCACAAAATGTTCACAAATTCCTGTGTCAGAGTGACTCGGCATGAAATAAAATATCAAGATGCATAAATACATACAAAAAACAAATAAAACCCCCACAAATTATATATCGTCAAATAGCCCTGATCTGAGCATGCAAGTTCTCCAAATAGCGCTCAAAATTATGTAGTGTAGGGGAACAGGGAACTAAAAGCAGCCCTGGAAAAAAATTCTATACCAGCCCAATAATGCGTCGCGCCAGCATAGTGTGCTTATATAGAGGGTGAAAAAATAACTTAAAATTGAAAACTATTACTCCAGCGAAAGAACGCATATAGGGCTTCAAAATAAACAAAAGAGCGCCTTTATTTTAAGCAGACATTCATTTGCATGTAATCAATGTTTCTGTACAACTAATTTGGACTATTAAGGACATTTTAGTACTGGGATTGAAATGGTGAATGTATGCGGTTGCACAACTGAAAAGAAAAATTAAGTTATCTTGCTCATTTTGAAGTCCTATGGGTACGCTCTTCACTTTGAATATGTTATTGTGCATGAGTATGCAACTAGCAACAAGACTGGGCCAATACGTGCTCATTACAAATATGTATATATGAATGACATTTATGTGTGTATTATGCATATATAAATGTATATTAATATATTAGTCATAATTATATATGTTGCTAATACACACATCAATCAATATACATGCATACATACATATACATATACATATACATATACATATATATATATATATATATATATATATATATATATATATATATATATATATATATATATATATATATGTGTGTATTACTGTCAGGATCACATCAATTACGTCTATTACGTTTACCTCGTTTAGTGTATCGTCTCCAATTGTCTCCTTTTTGTCTCTTACAGTGGCCCTTGTGTTTCTTTTACTTCATCCCAGTCCCTGTGTGTTTTTTACCCTTCTCCAGCCTCTGTATGTCTCTTTCCCCCAGCCCCTTTGTCTCTTTCTCCCTTTCAAAATCTCATCTGTGTGTCTCTTTCTAACTCCAGACTCTGTGTGCCTCTCTCTTCTCCCAGCCACTCTGTCTCTTTTTCCCCCAGCCCAGTGTTTCCTCCCACAAATCTTGTGTTACTTTGTTCCCCCAACAAACCTTCTGTGTCTCTTTCTCCCCTCTCCTCCCTGTGTCTCTTCCCCATCTCCACCCGTGTGTCTCTCTCTCTTACCACTGTCTCTTTGCCCCTTCCCCTGTCTCTGTCTCTATTACCCCTCTGTCTTTGTCCCCCCCATCTCCTGTGTCTCTCTATTACCCCTCTCTTTGTCCCCCATTCCCCTGTGTCTCTCCATTACCCCTCTCTTTGTCCCCCATTCCCCTGTGTCTCTCCATTACCCCTCTCTTTGTCCCCCTTCCCCTGTCTCTCCATTACCCCTCTCTTTGACCCCCTTCCCCTGTCTCTCCATTACCCCTCTCTTTGACCCCCTTCCCCTGTCTCTCCATTACCCCTCTCTTTGACCCCCTTCCCCTGTCTCTCCATTACCCCTCTTTGACCCCCTTCCCCTGTCTCTCCATTACCCCTCTCTTTGACCCCCTTCCCCTGTCTCTCCATTACCCCTCTCTTTGTCCCCCTTCCCCTGTCTCTCCATTACGCCTCTCTTTGTCCCCCTTCCCCTGTCTCTCCATTACCCCTCTCTTTGACCCCCTTCCCCTGTCTCTCCATTACCCCTCTCTTTGACCCCCTTCCACTGTCTCTCCATTACCCCTCTCTTTGTCCCCCTTCCCCTGTCTCTCCATTACCCCTCTCTTTGTCCCCCTTCCCCTGTCTCTCCATTACCCCTCTCTTTGTCCCCCTTCCCCTGTCTCTCCATTACCCCTCTCTTTGTCCCCCTTCCCCTGTCTCTCCATTACCCCTCTCTTTGTCCCCCTTCCCCTGTCTCTCCATTACCCCTCTCTTTGTCCCCCTTCCCCTGTCTCTCCATTACCCCTCTCTTTGTCCCCATTCCCCTGTCTCTCCATTACCCCTCTCTTTGTCCCCATTCCCCTGTCTCTCCATTACCCCTCTCTTTGTCCCCCTTCCCCTGTCTCTCCATTACCCCTCTCTTTGTCCCCCTTCCCCTGTCTCTCCATTACCCCTCTCTTTGTCCCCCTTCCCCTGTCTCTCCATTACCCCTCTCTTTGTCCCCCTTCCCCTGTCTCTCCATTACCCCTCTCTTTGTCCCCCTTCCCCTGTCTCTCCATTACCCCTCTCTTTGTCCCCCTTCCCCTGTCTCTCCATTACCCCTCTCTTTGTCCCCCTTCCCCTGTCTCTCCATTACCCCTCTCTTTGTCCCCCTTCCCCTGTCTCTCCATTACCCCTCTCTTTGTCCCCCTTCCCCTGTCTCTCCATTACCCCTCTCTTTGTCCCCCTTCCCCTGTCTCTCCATTACCCCTCTCTTTGTCCCCCTTCCCCTGTCTCTCCATTACCCCTCTCTTTGTCCCCCTTCCCCTGTCTCTCCATTACCCCTCTCTTTGTCCCCCTTCCCCTGTCTCTCCATTACCCCTCTCTTTGTCCCCCTTCCCCTGTCTCTCCATTACCCCTCTCTTTGTCCCCCTTCCCCTGTCTCTCCATTACCCCTCTCTTTGTCCCCCCTTTCCCTGAGTTTTTACTTCTCTGTTTGTGTCCCTGTCTGCCCCTTGTCACAAGAGGACTGAGGGAGGGGGCAGAGCTAAGTACCATGCTCCCTCGCGGTTCCCATAATTCCCAGCACAGCCACATCATAGAGTAATCCCTACTCTATGATGTGTAGATGCTAGGAATTATGGGAACCGCGAGGGAGCTTGGTAGTTAGCTCCGCCCCCTCCCCCAGACCTCCTGTGCTGACAGCTATGATGCTGTCAATATCAGTGAGTGTGCTGCTGGATCGCTTAGGCGGCCACCCGGCACACTCACTGATACTGACAGCAGCATAGCTGTCAGCACAGGAGATGGGGCCGCTGGCCGCAAGGTGAGTAATCACCTCAGAGTGTGCCGCCGGACCGGCCACCCAGTGGCACCGACATGCGGCCGGCGGCCGCGATATTCTTAAAAACGGCTGCAGGGCTCCCTCTCTATAGGGAGTAAGAGCTCTGCAGCCCCCAGGTGCCGCGGCCCACCGGGAAATTTCCCGGTATCCCAGTGGGCCAGTCCGGCCCTGTAGGGGAACCACAACCATTCTGACGGGCCGCACACATGGTCCTATGCCCAAAACAGTTCCAGGGCATTTGGTGCTTTTGCCGGTCAACTTCCGGGAGCTCCTGTGGCCGCAATACAGGGTGCTCTGGCTGGCTCCTAGGTAGCATTTGTTCCCCTTAGTCTCAGACAACTTCTTTCCAAAGAGCACTCCGATCCATGCAGTGTAGGGGAAACGCCACCATGTCAAAGTTCTGACTGGCCGCACACAGTCCTATGACCAAAGAACTCTCAGGGCTTTTGGTGCTTTGACCGGTTAACTTTCGGGAGCTCCTGTGGCCGCAATACGGGGTGCTCCACTTGGGTCTCGGGCAGCATTTGTTCCCCCTTAGTCTCAGACACCATCCCTCCAAAAAGCACTCTCCATGCAGATTTCAAAGTTGTTTAAAACCCTTAACCAAGTTGTACGGTCACGTGGTAATGAGACTGGTTGTCTCCACACCTGGTAACCCTGTCTGTTGCTGGGTTTTGAGACTGACCATCTCCACCCCCAGTGATGCTTGCTGCTGCTGGGGAGAGGGACCGAAAATCTCCTCTCCTTTTAACTCTGGCTGCCACTGGGGAGAGAGACCAGTTGTCTCATCTCCCTGCCTGTTACACTGCCACTGGGGAGTTAGACTAACTGTCTCCACTCCCTGTGATGCTGCCTGGTACCAGGTAGTGCAACCGGCCATCTCAACTCCCAGGGATGGGGGACCAAAAATCTCCTCACTTTAATGAGCAATACTGTTTCTTTATCTCCAGGTCAGGATTACAGTATGATCCAGCACGTAAAATTGTGTAACACAGAGGACTGATAAGCAACGTATACTGGACCTTAGAATGGCCGGACTAACGTACCAAAGAATAGTCAGGAATAGCCGAGGTCAATGGACACAGAAAGAGACAACAATAAGGAAAAGCCAGGGGTCAGGGATGCCAGAAAACAGGGAAGTCAAAATCAATGCCAAAGTAAAATAACCAAAACCAATAACCAAAACCAATAACCAAAACCAATAACCAAAACCAATAACCAATAACCAAAACCAATAACCAAAACCAATAACGCGCTCTAGGACAACCACAAGGGAAACCACAACAGGGCACTGAGCAAGAGAAGAACTGGGACTAAATACCCCGCATGTGGATCTGATTGGTTGTAACCAGCCTTTGACCCCAAAGGCAGTTACCAGGTTCATATTTGCATGATTGCTGCTCAGCACAAACCCTCCTGTGTTTTGATTGCTGCTCAGGACAGTAAATGTCGTTAATCACATTATGTGCGCAATACGTGACACTCCATCTCACTCTTATATGGCTTTTTTCTCCCACTCTCTCTCGCTGTATGAATCCTTTTTTCACTGATTTCATCTCTCTCCTCTCTCGTTCTCTGCCTTCTTTCTCAATCAGTCTCTTGCACTCTCGCAGCAGAAATACTCAGTCAGATAATTACCAAATGTTTGCAGTTTTCTTATTACTTAAAAAAAAAAAGACTTTCATGGCACCAATTCGCTTAATCCCTTTCAGTGTAATTCACTTGAGTTGTTCTGATAGGATTTTCAGTAATTTAGCCCGCTGAAAGATATGCCCACAAACCAGACGTTTTATCACATGGTGTAATGTAATGTCTGGCCTTTGATGCATCAAAATAAAGGCCAAATGTTCCAAGGGAAGAAGTTTCCAGTTTCCCACAAGGTGCAACTTTTTTTTTTACACCTTTTAATTGATTTCATTTGAGTTGTCTATATGTTTTAATCTTCTACAGATCCCAAGCTAGGAATATATATCCAGAAAATATAAAATTACCTTTTTTCATAAGAACAAGAATACTTATATTTTTTACAGCATGAAATGTCTGCAGACTACTAAACTTTGCTTTATGTCTGAGCCTTGGTTTCTCAGCCTGTGGTATGTATACCTGACCAAAATCAGTGGCTGGGAATCTTAGGGCTCCCCAGGAGACGACTGCTATGCGCTGAGGCATAGTAAGAACCAGTTTACTCAGATGGCAGGTGCCTGCTCTGCCCAAATAAAGTGTCCAAGGAGATGCTGTAACTGGGTGGTGAGGGAGCTGTGACTATGACACCACTCCAGCATCACTAAACAGCATATGAGGGAGCAGAGCAAGAAGACCATAAAAGGTGACAGTTTCTGTAAAAAAAAAAAAATTCAAAAAAAATTTACATTTCAGTGTTAACAAAACTAAAGGGCCACTGCACGCAGATCTGGGGCACTGTAGTGTTCCTTTAGTTTAAAAACCCTAAAAGTAGCACAAAGCAAGTGAAAATGTCAGCAGAATACATCCCCTATATCCCTCACATGTTCACGGATTCCAAAATGTTTCCCAGCGTATAACGTACAAGGTATAGGTATTTTTTGTAATCATTAGCTAAGATTTTTTAGTACGTGGCTATTTTTATAAGATCTATACGATACTGTTTAATAGGAATACAAATCAGTAAAAAAAAATTAATAAAAATATGTAAAACAATCAGTTTTATTTAACCAATTCACTACTAGAGAAGGGCCCAAGACATTGGCAAGCCAAGTGACAGATGCCTCTAGCTGTAATGTGTGTAAGGGCTGGATGTGTTGTCTAGATTTATATCAGTCTACATCATTATACTGCAGACAACCCATCTGATTATACAGTATTGCTATTTTCAGGCCTGTACTGGAAGGTTCTTTGTGAAACAACTATATTCATAAGCATAGGCCATTGTTTACTTCCAAATAATATAATTAAAACTTAATCTGTATGCCAACCCATGTTCCTATGGATAGGCACTGTCCTAATGACACCCAAAATCAGCAAGTACAATGTTAAAAGCAGGTCTTGTGGGAAGAAAGGTCAAAAGTTAGCAGCACCAGCACTTCATGTATTATTTATTATGTGCATTTAAATGTTTTTTTTGTTTTTTTATGTTATAAATAATCATTTCCCAAATGTTCAATGTTAAAGGGACACTCTGAACCCCTAAAGCACTTTAGCTTGTTGAAATGCTGTGTGAAAATTAAAAAAAAAGAAGAAAAAAATGCATATTTTAGCAATGCGCATTTTTACAAATTAACTTTACACCACCATGGTTTTCACACACAGGCAACAAGTCCGGTTACTTCCAGGTTTGTTTAACTCAGTGGAGCTAAACTCAGCAGTCGTCACTCAGAGCACCTGAAGGAAAAACTTCTCATTAAGCTGCATGGAGAGTCTGTGATTGGATAGTCACAGTCTCGGCTGGGGAAAAAGGGGAGCAAATAGGGCACTAAAGAACTGGAGCCATTTCAAGGATATACTTAATGAAAAAAATGCATAACTAAATGCATGGATGGCTTCATTTGGGATATATCACTAAACAGTGATTTATCTTTATTTCGTTTTGCAGTGGAGTAGCCCTTTAAATTAAAAGTCCAATCTTTTCACTTATTTTTATTAACAAATGCCTAATCTATTCTTCATTTAAAAGTATGAATGTTTTTCACAATTATTTCATATTTTATAGTCTTTTTATACATGTTGGCTGGATTTAAAAAATATGTTAAAAGTTTTCTCCTCCTCTGTGCTTTAAACGGTTCTCTGTATGTGTTTTATTATTCAACTATATTTCTCCATATATGGTTTAAAAAATATTAAAGAAATATTGAAATTGCCCTTAAGGCCACATATAGTTAAGTCATAGGACGATGAAGGAAATTTAGGTTTTACTTTATTGGGCACTCTAGTACTGAAGAGAGGTGAAAGGGTCCAACATTAAGTAGGCTGTGGTTTAGTGACTCCCCCCTCCCCTCAGAATTAAGAACAAAGTAGCTAAATTAGTAACATGGCTGGCTTTGAGATTTTTTTTCCAGTTCAGTTATTTTAGCCTTAAAGGAGTTACTCCAATCCTTTTTAGCAAAACACTCTTTATGCAAAGAAACACTGTAGCGTTAGGAATACAATATGTATTCCTAATGCGATGGTACCCTGTTAACTGTTTGGATGCCAACCCCATTTGGCAAGTAGTTAAAATGCCTTTTTACTTAACTTACTCCCTCACAGCACCTGTCTTCATGCTGCTGCCCCACTTTATAGATCACCAAGATTGATGTACATTTTTGCACAAATTTAACATGAAGCAGCCTAGACGAGTTCCAGGCTGCCCAAGTAATGTGTGCTGGGGGTAAAACTAGCACCAAGCACAAAAGTGCATATTTGTATGTACAATATTTCAAGCAGAAACAGTATTCAGACTCCTACCATGACCACTTCTAAAAGCAGACTGCAATGGTGGCTCCAAGGTCCTTGGCTGAGACCTGAAAAACATTGATTTAAACGTGTATACAAAACATAGCTAGTCTACTCTACCACTCCTAGCTGTAATTTCCTTTAAATAACTGTATCTCTCTTCTTTAGGCCCAATTTTAGATTTCTCCTGCCTGCAACAAAGCCATTTAATTCTATTCAGCTCTAACCAGCTGCCCACCCTGGTTCCTTCTAGCTATATAGCATGCTCTTCCAGCTGTTTGGAGCCACAGTCAATCATCTCCCTTCACATGTTATCAGTTACTGCAATTATACTATTAACTCTCTCTGCCATCACCTTTAAATGTCTCTTGTCTCATCTCCTAATTTTAACCTTCAGATTGCAGTCTCACGGGCAGGACACGCTACCTGTTGTGTTGTCTGTCTTATTTTGTTGTATTTTTCCAAATTGTACAGCGCTGCATAATATGTTGGTGCTTTATAAATAACAGTAATAAAAAAATATTTTTAAAATGGAATTAGATTATATGCTCCAACTTGTCAGACATACTTTCCAAGCCCCCTTTCTCTAGACTAAAAAAAATCAATTGATAGGCAAAGTTACAATGACAGCTTTCGGGTCCTATGGCTGAGACCTGGAAAAACATTGATTCTCTCCTCTGGAGTATAGTTTTTAGGAAATAAAATTTGACATACAAGATTATTTGTTAAATACTGAATGGTTTAAGGAACACTATGGGCACCCAGGCCACTTTAGCTCGTTGAAGTAGTCTGCGTGCAGTGTCCCAGCACCCTTAAAGGGAAACTCCAGTGCCAGAAAAACGATCCGTTTTTCTGGCACTGGAGGGTCCCTCTCCCTCCCACCCACCAATCCCCGGTTACTGAAGGGGTGAAAACCCCTTCAGTCACTTACCTGGGACAGCGGCGATGTCCCTCGCCGCTGTCTCCGCCTCCGCGACGCTCCTCCTAATGATTACGTCGGCCGGTGGGCGAGACTAATCTCGCTCACCGGCCGAGGAGACCTAATGCACATGCGCGGAAATGCCGCGCATGCGCATTACGTCTCCCCATAGGAAAGCATTGAAAAATCATTTCAATGCTTTCCTATGGGGTTTTGAGCGACGCTGGAGGTCCTCACACAGCGTGAGGACGTCCAGCGACGCTCTAGCACAGGAAACCTGTGCTAGAACCCAGGAAGTGACCTCTAGTGGCTGTCTAATAGACAGCCACTAGAGGTGGAGTTAACCCTGCAATGTAAATATTGCAGTTTATGAAAAACTGCAATAATTACACTTGCAGGGTTAAGGGTAGTGGGAGTTGGCACCCAGACCACTCCAATGAGCAGAAGTGGTCTGGGTGCCTGGAGTGTCCCTTTAACCCTGCATACTTAATTATTGCAGTTTTTTATAAACTGCAATAATTACCTTTATGGGTTAACTCCTCCTCTAGTGGCTGTCTGGTAGACAGCCACTAGAGGGACTTCCAGGTCATCTAACTGAAGCTGGGTGTCCTCACACTAAACATTTATAGTTAAATCCCCCTCTCATAATATTGTAAAGCGCTACGGAATCTGTTGGCGCTATATAAATGGCAATAATAAATAAAATTAGGACTTCAAGCATCACCGGAATTCCCTTAGAAAAGCATTGTGGGGGAAATCCAAATGAGAGCATGGTCATTGCGGTGCATGCGCATTAGGTCTCCCATGTCGACATCAGTTAGGGAGCAAAAAAGACAGACCTGAGGTAAGTGACAGTAGGGTTTTTTAAAACTTTCTGCACCACGGGGGGGGGGGGGGACTTGACACAGGGAGTAGCTATAGTGCAAAGAAAACAAGTTTGTTTTCCTGGCACAATAGTACCCTTTTAAAATGACTGGATTTCGACAGCATTAGCAATTCTCAGTTTTACAAGAGCCAAATGTAGTAAGGATTCAGTCGTTCCAAACAAATTTGTATCATTCACTCTGAAGCGTTCAGCAGATCAGTAATAACTGCATGCAAACCAATTTAAAGCACAGGAATTGCTGATTTATCAATGACCAAATGGTGACCGAAGAAAATGCAAATGCTTCTGGAATGATGTACATTCGAAAATTATCCTTCACTTGCTTTTTGCAAATGAATGGCTCATTTAAAATGAATCAATAAATACAAATTCTATGGGGTTTAAAGAGAGGCTACTCTAAATATTTATGGGGGAGTACCTAGTACCTAGTGACAATAGGTCACTTCCTGTTTATTAATAGTATTAGAACCCGCACATATCGCCCATGTGTGGTCCTCTCCAGTGAATATTTAGAGTAGCCCCCAGCTGATGCCCACAGGTGGGGCACAGTTCCCACCATAATCTCACAGGCCACAGACCCATTGGATGTTTTCTAGCAACAATGGCTGCCCAGTGGCTAGTTTTAAACATTAATTATAGTATATGTTGGGACAAAGGGAGGTACAATACACCCATTAAAATAATATTGTCATCTAATCGACCCTCATTATTTATTTATATGTTTTTTCTTTATTAATGTGGCGTCTGGCTGCCAGCGTGCAGTTCAGTTTTTTTTTTTTTTTAAATCTGAGCCCAGATTTAAATAATTCTGTCCAGATTCCAGCCATTCAACAACCTTCAAAGGCTGGCATTTGGACAAAATTTAGATGCATTTGGCCAATGTCTGTTTTTAAGGTTAACAAATTTGTAAGTTTTGATCTGAGTTGACACATAGATTTACGCCAGTTTTGCTAGGTAGTAGTAATTGCAATGTTTCAACTAAAATATGAAAAAAACAATTACTAACAGCAAAGAAAACGCTAACTTAAAGGGACACTATAGTCACCAGAACAACTACAGCATATTGTATTTGTTCTGGTGAGTATAATAATTCCTTTCAGGCTTTTTGCAGTAAACCCTATTGTTTCAGAGAAAATTACAGTCTAGGGATACCTCCACTGGCCACTCTTCATATAGCTGCTAAATGTGCTTCCTGGGGCAGTCCTGCACACTGTGCAGCACTGCCATTCAGTGTCTCCATCCTCTGTATGGAGACACTGAGCTTTCCTCGTAGAGATGCATTGATTCAATGCATCTCTACGAGGAGATGCTAACTGGCCAGTACTGTGTTTGGCTTGTGCTGGCTCTGCCTCTGCTCTGCCTCCTTGACAGTCTCAGTCAATCCTATGGGAAAGCATTGTGATTGGGTGAGACCACCACTTTTAATGATATCAGCCAAGCAGGCAGATAAGGGGCAGAGGCAGCAGCTGCAGACTTATATACAAGTCTAAAATACTATATTTAGAGAAGCATGGGAGGTAGGGCAGGGTGGGTTAGATGGCGTTTTTAACACTATAATGTCAGAAGTACATGTTTGTGTTCCTGGCCTTACAGTGTCCCTTTAAAATAAACCTTTTAGATTGCATTTAAAAATGAAAGTTACAATATTGGGCTCAATAGCCCAATATTAAGGTAAATCAGGCCCTGAACACTCCCATTTCTAAGAGACTTATCGCTACCTTCATAATCATCCCCACTTATCTTTAAAAGGAAAAAAAAAACACTCTACCCAGAAGTACACAAACACAAATTTAAATGTCTTTCAGTATGCTCTTGTTTAGAAATAATTTGTACTCTTTAAGTCACAAGCAGATAAAAGTCAACCTGTATACTTAAATAAAATGGACTAAAAGAAAACTAATACTTCAGGGGACAAGTTGCAAAGATGCATGATGAGTTGCAAAAAGCCAGAGTGTAATTTGTTCTTGTATGAGTTCCCTTTAGTGACTTTATTTATAAGAGGTCTCTACAGACTGACAAGGCAGTGGGGGATCTTGAACTATGCCTTTAGCATGACTACTTTTATTGCTGATCAAACTGTATATTTTAGTCTTCTTGTCAGGAGTCACACTAGCTGTGTAGCACCACAGTGTAACGCTAAAGGCAATTTTAATATGCTAAATAAGGACATGTTTTTAGAAGAAAGTCATTTTTTTCTTTGATCTTGAGCTTAATTCAGATTTTCAGGGTAACTGAAGGTTACACAAAGCTAAAAATATATTCTCATTATTTATGCTAAGATAGCTCACTAGTCAAGTAAAGAATGTTATTACATTTTTAGCAGCTTTAATTCATCCTGGATTATTTATTTATATGTATGATAAGCTTTAAGCAGGGGTGTCCAATGGGTAGACCTGAGCTTTTGCACAACTGCAGCTTTCACAGTGATTTTCCAGTTTAAATTAGTTTCTCAAATCTTTGTATATTTAATAATTATTCAAAACAGTTTGGGGGTCAATTGTCCGTTTTAGTACCTGTTAATTCTTTTTTTTTTTTTTTTTAATATAGCTAATCAACTAATACTCAGTGGTGCAGGGTAGCTTTAGCAACTGTGGAATACTGGGTTAGAATATTTCTCCAACCCTTTTTCCGCTTTATTAGGATAATGCCCTATTGGCATTATTCTGTGGGTGTCCCCAAATGAAACACTCAAAGGTACTTACCTCACCTTTACTTACCTCAACCCAATGCCAGGCAAAGATCCCAGCACTTCTTGGCGCACCCCCTTTAGGCATCACAGGGGCCGTGTCGATGTCCAATTAAAGGCTTTTGTATGAGAAGCTTTTGATTGGAGGATTTAATGGGCTAACAACTCATTAGAGCCCATAATGGGAGGAGGAAAGGGAGGGAAAGAAGAAGGAACACTGCACATCCAGACTCCTTCCACCATGACAACTTAAAAAAAAAAAACAGAAGTGGTAATGGTGGTTTAAGGAGAGTAGAGAATGGGTTACAGTTTAATTAATGGATTATGCAAGCAGAATCTTGGGGCCAGTAGCCGCATGGCATGTAAAAAAGTAGGGGTAATTATTAGCAGAACATATTATAGGATGAGGGAGTAGGGCATTTACTCATCCTCTCATGTAGTTGTCGTGAAATAGGGGACATGGGCCTTGAAAACCTCTAGCCCTAACCTCTTTCCATGTAGGTTAGCAAACCCAAGCTTTGTCCTGTACTACCATCTCTACAATTTGTACTCCACCTCATACATAAGTAGCTGTGGTGAAGAAATTTAATTTTACATTTCTGATACATCCTGGTAATTTTCTACAACCTCAGTGGTGGCAGACAACTGCTGGATTATTTTGTTAGCATTTCCCTAGTTAATGGGTGTCTGAGGGTCCCCATTCAATCTATTTTCTTTCTCCAACAATATTTCTTCAATCCTAATTAGTAGATTTTTATTTATTTCAGTGGCACAGGAAGTGGTAGTGCTTTACTAAGTCAGTGCTATATATAAAGCTCATGCATATGGCTAGAAAATTGACTTTTACATTTGTTAGAAAGTTAATCGTAGCGAAGAGAGTAGATGCATTTGACATTATTCAGTTTTGTTAGGAGTTGGTCTATGTAGGTAATATTTGTACAATACATTTCTTTAGTAACTTCTTCAGTATTTACTTGGTATTTTTTTCGTGATAGTACAGTTAGACAATAGTCATAGAATACCTCATCTGTTTGGAATAGCCCAGCATTTTTCCCATATGACAATTAAGCTAAATCTGACCCTAGGACTGTGGGATCATTCTGACGGATCTACATAAGTAAAAGGTAACTTGAGAATTTTTGATGACATGCAGAAGCCTGGAGTAACAGTGGGGGTAGTGTGCACCTCAGCTGGAAAGCACTGTAGTACATCATATATTAAGACTAGAAGCTGAGCTAGAAAGCATTTATATTTCAGGTTAGAAACACCATGCAGAGTAGAACAAGCTTTTATGTTAGTGACAGGAATGAAGATTGATTTTGGAAAGGACGTAGATCTATTTAGCAATAAAAAAAATATCTGGCACATTTCATTCACTTGCATAGCGCACTTTTAGTTTGTAACATAAATCATATCTATTAAGCAGGGAACCCATACTGTTTGCACAAGAATTATGGATAGTGTATGAGGATGCTATAATCGTAGATTTTCAATGACTGCAATAATTTATTGTGCATTAGGTATAGTGCTTGGTTCTATTACCTGTGATAAATGTATTATTAGATTTATCTTCAAATTGGCCATAGACCATAAAAGAAAACTTTGAGGTAAACAGAGAAATCAACTTTTTATTGCTAATAGAAACTTCAGCAGCTCAAAATGCACATATCTGTAAGTGTTGGAGTAGCAATATCATTCATAATTTAATGAAAATGTCTGCTAATCAGACGGTAGGCGGAGCCATAATAAGTATATATTGTTGCAATCGTGATCTTTTTTCGCAGTTTTTTTTATATGCTTCTCTGGTTCTTGCTCAGTTTGTTGCTCTATAACAATAAATAAAAATAAGACTTGTGTACAATGAGAATTTCTTTTTCCCGAAAACACACGTTTTTTCAGGACACCGAAATCTCAAACCATCGTTGATTCAGCCCAGCAGAATCTGAGTATCAGAACTCTGGCTCAGGAACCAAATTAGATGAACAAAAAGGGAGCAAAAAATAGCAAAAATATATATTTCCCTGTAGTTTGGTTTACAGATCAAGTGAGAAAAAGTAGCCAATAGATGGAAAAATAGGAACAGTAAAAAAAAAAAAATCTATATTTATATATTATATTTGTACTGCTCCTCCTTTTTTCTCTCTATTGCTCACATCTTACCTGATTTGTGAATAAGATCAACATTTACTGACTGTCCACAAGGGATTAATTATCTTTTTTTCACCATTATTCATCTCTTTTTTTTTTTTTTTTTTGGTGTCACGTGAAGAAACCAAAATCACAATTCAAACATGCTTGACTGTTGCAAACTTTGTCATATATGACTTAAAAAGCTATCAATGAAAATGCCTACTGACTTTCATTTAGAGTTTAGTGCCTAGACCTTCTTTTAGATATATGCATATAATGACACAACACAAAGAGAGAGAGAAAGCGGGAGGAATAGTACACGTGGAAAGTGGGAGGAAGATAGGGAGGACTGGGACACATGGAGGGGAAGGGGGAGAGGGAGGAATGGGACACATGGAGGGGAAAAGGGGGTAGAGGGAATGGGACATGTGGAGGGGCTGGGGGAGGGTATGGGCCACATGGAGGGGCTGGGAAGGAGGAGGTTATGGGACACATGGAGGAGCTGAGGGGGAGAGAGAATGGGACACATGGAGCATCTGGGGGGTGGAGGGTATGGGACACATGGAGAGGCTTAGGGGGAGAGGGGATGAGACACATGGAAGGGCTGAGGGGGGAGAGGGAATGGGACACATGGAGGGGCTTTGGGGTTAAGGGAATGAGCCACATGGAGGAGCTGGGGGGAATGAAACACCAGAAGGGGGGAAATGAGACAGATGGGAGGGGGAGCCAGGGCAATTTTCGCATTGGGGCCTGGTGGCTTCTAGTTACACCTCTGGTTACAGGGACCTCAAATGGGTATTGTTGTAATAATTTGCACATTGGCTAATCAAAGCTTCCAATTGGTGTTTTTTGTACATTACTTAATTGTATTATTTCAGTTATGCCTATTATAATTAAATGCATGCATGCTTTCAGTGGTGGTATATCTTCTAAATTGTTTATATATATATAAACTATAATAAAATATAAATATATTTTTTTATTTTTTTTCCCATTGGAGTGTTCCTTGAAACTAATTACATTCAAGGAACAAGCACACTGCAGTTTCAATTGAATCTAAAAATGACAAAATGGATATTAGAATTGATAAAACAATTATATTTATATGTATTATTAAACACATTTGTTAATAATATATTGAACTGGAGATGAAGTATACATGCTATATAATGTGTTTTAATATTTCATGCAGAAAATAACATAAAAAATAATTGATCCCAGTACATAGTGTGGAAAATATTGAAGAATAATCACTGTAGAATACAAAATCATTTAAAATTAATCTATTTATGGAAACAAAAAAAGCAATATGCTAGTATGTTGCAGACTTACTTTTATAAAATAAATAAATCATTTTAATAACTGCAATTTTAAACAAATGCTCCATGGGTTAACCTTAGAGACAGGCTGGATAATTTGCAACATATACTATTGATTTTTTTTTTTAGAAAGATATTAACTTTAAACATGATCTCTCTTTGAAATGTATTTAGTATTTCACATTAGTTTTCATTTTGAAAATAATTGCCTCTTTTTTTCTTGACTTCACTCTTGTTTTGTGATTGGCTGCTCACTGATACATGATTTTCACATGAAGTCAGTTACTGAGATGCATAACAACACTGAAGAGCCAATTGGCATCAAAATGGCTGTCAGGGTGTTGGCTCACGGTGACAAGTCATTTTTCTTTTCAAAAAAGTGAGAATTTAAAGTGAATTTTGAAGCGAATTTCAAATTTAAGATGAAAATAGCCACACTGGAAACATTCTCTAAATTTGTAGTGCTTTCAGTTCAGCTTGGCCTTAAATGTGAAATTCACTCTCAATTCACCTTGAATTCTAACTTTTGTAAATAACCCTATCAATCAGTTATGCTTTTAGTTTGGTTACCCTGTCCTTAAATTTGATATTCACTTTGAATTCACTTTGAATTCTATGTTTGGTAAATAACTGTACAGATTTCTTCAGATGCATATTGCAATGAACAGACACTAGTGAGAATTTCAAATATATTATACTAATAAATAAAATGTGTACAAAATAAAATTTTGCTTCTTTTATTTTATCATCAATATATTTCAATCATTCAATTTAATTTTCAAGTCCTTAAAAACCTGATTTATTGTTTTGTTTTTGTTTTTCCAACATATTGTTTTGGTATTTTAAAAGAACACTATAGACACTGTAACAGCTTCATCTTATTTAAATGCTTATAGGTTCTGGAGTCTCTTTGACCTGTCCTTCTATTCAGTGGTTTGCATTTAATGTTTTTTTTTGTTTGTTTGTTTTTTTATATATATTTATTTTTCACTTAGTTATCATCCATATAACATACTTTAAAAATAGATTTACTATATTACAATTAATTCTTTTAATACATATATCTAAAACTATGATTTTGCATGTTTATACAATAGAAGTGTTCAAATCACAAAGATGGTCACATTAATCCCTTTCATACCCATACAAACGAAAAAAAAAAAAATGAAACTACTAAGTTTCCTAACAATGAGAGAGTGGTATTGGGGAATTAGTGGGTGATTTAAGCATTTGTTCTTGAATATCTAACCCAAGGGGCCCAAATTTCCTCATTTTTCTCTTTGGATACTCTATCCAATGCTATGCCTGCTTCCATCCTGTATTGGAAATCCACTTGGGTACGTATGTCGTGCCAATTCAAAGGGCCTATGATTCTCCAGTTCCTGGCCATAACTATTTTACTTGCCATAAAGATATGAATCAGGAGAATTTTAGTTTTTATTTTAACCCTTGACATATCTAAATGGAACAAAAACATTTGGGCAGTTATATCAATTTGTGCCTTGAGAATAAAATGTACTAACCTGGATAGAATTAATTTCATGGGGTTCAGCTCCTCACAATCCCACCATATGTGGGGGAATGAGTCTAATGCCCTGCCACATCTCCAACAATCTGGTAGGAGTGTAGGTTGAAATTTGTGTAGACAAGTGGGAACCAAATACCATCTATAAACAAGTTTGAAATAAACTTCCCGTATATTTACACCATGTATATGCCTTTTTACTAAGTGTAGACCCGATATCCACTCTTCAAGCGAAAAAGAAATTTGAAATTCTTGCTCCCATTTGATCATTGCTGACGCTTTATCTATTTGCTTTTGGTTTTTTACAAAGTGATTAAATCTAGAAGCAATTTTTTCCCTATAATGGAATGCTATAAATTGATCAGTTGGGATATTTTCAGAGAATTCTTTACTTAAAATGAAGGATTTTATTCTTAGATAATTAAATACTTCTTTAGAAGGGAGATTATATTTAAACTGTAACATTCAAATTTTACAATTCCACACTTTTTCCATTCTTGAATATTTATATCTTTTACATAGAATTTTAAGCATGCTAGTGGGGCATTTTTTGATATATATTTGGTACCATATTTTTTCTATAGATATTTTACTATGTAGATCATTGTATTATTCATTGGATTATTAGTTTTTATACTTTTTACAAACTCACTATCGTACCATATGAGGAATAGAGGTTCGAGATTGCCAAGGTCAGCTTTTTCAATGTCTATCCAAGTTGGTCTTGAGGTTGTAAAATTATCACACATAATTAGATGTATGAACATCCGGAAAGGAAACTCCCCCCTCCCTCCAATCTCTCCGTAGAATTTCCAATGACACTCTGGGTCGCCTGTCCTGCCAAATATAGTCTGAAATCTGTTTTTGAAGACCGCGTATTGTCTGGGAGTCCACCATCAGCGGGAGATTACTGAATAGAAATGTCAATTTGGGAAGTAAATAGGAATTAACTGCTTAAATTCTTCCCATCCATGACAGTTCTACACCCCTCCAAGTTTTAAGAGTTCTCCTAAATTGGGTGGCTATATCTAAATAATTAAGTACTCCGATTTCCCTATATTCCAAAGATAGGATTACCCCTAGATATTTTATATTCCTAGCCTCCCAATCACACTTAAATTCCTCTTTAAGCATTTTTTTCCCTAGGCCCATTTAGGCCCTTTGTCAGAATTTGTGTTTTCTTTATATTTACTTTATAGCCTGAAAATTTACCGTATTCCTTAATAAGACAAAATACTACTGGAATAGATCTGATAGGGTCCTTAAGAGACAGGAGAACATCATCTGCATAAAGTGTTATTTTATTCTCCAGAGTATTCACCTTTAGCCCACTAATATCCTCACTCTGTCTAATAGCGGCTGCCAAAGGCTCTATAGAAAGGATGTATAGCAGGGGTGCCAAAGGGCAACCCTGTCACGTCCCATTTCTAATTGGAAACCATTTTGATTGAAACATAAATCCGGAGACCCTGGCTTGGGGATCCTTATATAATGCCATTTTACACTCCTTAAAAACGCCATCTATGCCAAAGGCCCTCAGAACCTCTTCCAGATATTTCCCGCTAATGCGGTCAAAAGGCCTTCTCGGCGTCAAGGGTGACCAAAGCAAAGGGGGACGGACTTTGACTTGCATGATATAAAACATTCATTATTTTCCTAATATTGTTGAGCGTACCCCTACCCTCCACAAACCCACTCTGATCTATATGCACAATATCTGGTATAATTCCTTTAAGTCTATCGGCCAGAATTCTCGAATACAACTTAATGTCTAAATTGATAAGAGAAATTGGCCTATAGTTTAAAGTATGTGCTGGGTCTTTATCTGGCTTGAGAATTGGCATTATGGAGGCCTGAAGCATTTCTGATGGAATTACTTTATGAGTGGCAAATTCATTGAATGTTTTCAACAAATATGGAGAAATTATGCCATTTGTTTTCTTGTAAAAAAAATCGATGAAAACACATCTGGACCTGAGGCTTTGCCCACTTTTAAAGCACTAATTATATTGCTAATCTCCTGTATAGAAAAATAACTATTTAGCTGAGTTAATTTCTCATTTGATATTTTTGGCAAATTTAATTTATCCAGAAACTGCTGTATTTCCCATTTAGAATGCTCCTTAAGTTTTGTATTATACAAACTTCTACAATATTCTTCAAATGCATTCGCTATTTGAGTTGATTAAAAAAGTTTTTTATTTCCAACTATTATATGTTTTATAGATTGAAATTTGTTCTTATTTTTTATTTATTTGAAAGATTTTTTCCTGTTTTATTATTACCATAATACCATCCCTGCTTTAATATTAACACTGCTCTGTTTATTTTCTCTTGAGTTCTTACCAAGATTTTTTTTCCGATCTCCTCAATATCCTCCAAAACCCTATAGTCTAAAGTAATCTTATGGAGTCGCTCCAATTTAGCCAGATCTATATTATGCTCATTCACCCCCTTCTTTCTGTTTTTTTTATATTTTCGTTTAATGTTTTAAAGCTAAACAAGAGTCCCAAGCTACTCATTCCCTCTTTACTGCTTGGGATAATAATAATAATGAATAAGCATTAATCTGAGCAGCAATGGTGGGTGGCTGTGTCTGGCTGAGACTGTTAGCTGACTGCTTTAAGCCTATCACAGTTCCCATTGCTGGTATAAATGTGTTTGTCTAGAATGAAGTATGCAATCTCCGGCTTAGCCATACCTCCAGTATTGGCTGGGCTGTGGATGGCCAGACTCTCTAATTATGTGTCAAACTGCTCAAATATGGTTTAACATTCAATAGAGGGGTAGTCAATTAGATTAAATTACCTTGATATTTGACTTGTTTCACACCACATTGTAGCAATAAATGCCTATTTAAAGTGCTATAGTAGTGCTCACTTTGAGCTTATGTCTGAGCATCTGTCAGTTTGCGGGCCCTTAAAATGGATCCAGTATTTAATCCTCATCACACTGCCTTACAGTCTGTGGGAATTTAAATGTTAATTCAAAGGTCTTTATATAACTTTGAGTATTACATATTGCTCATCTGTCAGTCTGGGACCACTAAAATTTACAAAGGGAAGCCCCATTTAACACAGTAAAGGAGTTTAAGCATGCGTGGGATAGGCATAAGGCTATCCTACCTATAAGATAAGGCCAGGAACTAATAAAAGTATTTAGAAAATTGGGCAGACTAGATGGGCAGAATGGTTCTCATCTGCTGTCACATTCTATGTTTCTATGTTTCTATGTATTGATTTATGCCTGGAACTCCCTGGTGTGAGCAGGGATTTAATCCTGCTGACACGAAAACTTTAGGAAATTCCATGCCATCCAAACAACAGCACAGCCCACTCTGTGGATATCGATATGGATCATCCAACATCAGGAAGAGGTTAACTATTATTAAACAAATACTGCAGTTGTGTTTACTATAATAACAAGTACAAGTTATTTGTTAAAAAAACAAACAGAAAAAAAAACCTGTAAAATCTGGACTTGGAATTTGTCTTAAAATGATTCCGATTTAATTATTGCATTTTCTTTTCAGGTAAAGCCTATCCTCCAGAGTTTTATTACGACACATACAACCCTCTTTGGCAAAACAAAGCTCGCATTTACTCCTATAGCTTGCAATGGACCCAAATGAATCCAGATGCTGTCGATCGAATACTGGCATACCGTTTGGGACTCAAACAGGTGACATAAATTTAATATGGTAAAAACATACAAAAGCTCTGCAAAATACAAATGGTGCAAGTCACAGAGTTTTGTGACTACATTGAAATAAAGACCACAAAGAGATCGTATTTCTTTACAATGCAGTAATATTAAAGGTAAATAAAATACATTCTTAAAGGAACACATACAAGGAAAGGGAGAGTATGGCACCAGAGGAGACATATTTAGTGTTGTTAACCCATTCAAAAACAGTAAACACTAAAATGAGAGACTGCACAGTGAGATTCAAGCATCATAACAGTTCTATTGAGATTAAGTTGTTATGTTGGTTGTAGGATTAGTTTAAATGTATACCATTTAAGGTTTATAATTTTATTATATAAAATATAGTGAATGATTAGAAAACTATATAACTGCTGGACTATAAAAATAAATTAAACTGTTTATGCAAAATGTTCCAGTCTAACTATAACAGTTAGAAATTAGAAATGTTCATGATTGCTGGCTAAAACTAGAAATGTGAGTCCTGTATAATGATCAATTGTGGAGCAATGCTTTAAATCATGGTAGCAAATGTGGATCTTGCAAAAATTAATGAGATACCCTTTTATAATGTAAGTAATGTACGTAATTAAAAAATCTCAATTGTATATAAGTGAAGTACCTTATATATAGCTGATAAAGTTACATTAAAGAGCAACAAATAGTATAGCATATTTTAATGTGCACATAAGTGTCATACACTGATTTTTAATACTAATATTGGCCTTTATTTCATTTTATCGACTGAAAATAATCGAAAAAATATAAACTATTTTTGGATGAGATTTTATCAAATTTTGACTGGATTTAATGCCAGAAGAAAGTCAAGCATCTGAATCTGATAAATGGGTCTGCTGCAATGGAAAACTCCTCATTTGAAAGCCCATTTATTGGCATTTTTAATTACGAACCTTAAAATAAACATAGAAATTAAATAAAACCTATGAATTTTATTGTGATCCCCGTAGAGGGGAATTTGTAAGCCTCCACCCTGCCCTCACTGGCTGTGCATGTTGGTATTTCTGCTTACCAGCAAGCAGTCAGTGGCTGCTCACTCTAATAAAAGTCTAGAGAATAATAAAATAAATAAATAAGACTTGCCTGTCATTGCACTCTGGTTGGCTAACAAACCCGAGATTTTACAAGCAAACCAATCAGAATGCTCTGAATGAAATTGCATAGAATGGGAGAGCCTTGTAAAGCTTGTTAAATAATTTAAAAAAAGATTATCAGAAAAAAATCTAAATAAAACAACCATAAAAGGGAACCAAAAAAAATGTGGTGAATTACTTTATTTATTTAATGACATATACATGTTCAACTGCTATACACAAACAGTATTATTTTCTAAAGTGAGAATTCAAAGTGAATTTCAAATTTAAAGCCCAAATATCTAAAAAAAAAAAAAAAGTCTGTTATGCTGTAGGTATGACTACTTAGGCCTAAATTTGTAATTCACTTTGAATTCTCACTTTAGTAGATAACCATGAATATTTGATTTATTTGTTTCTTTTGGGTTTATTTATAAAGAGGCAATCGTTTAAATCAACAGTCATTAGGAATATTCCATTCCAACACACGTGTGACATGCACAACAGTTATTTCATATACATCTGGAATGATACTAATAAATAATTAAACCCTAAAAATAAATTAATTATCCACTAAACAAGAAAAAAACATATTAATTCACCTTCAAATGTAAAGACATTTTCATTATATCAATGTTTAAAGGGACACTATAGTCACCAGTACAACTTAATGTAGTTGTTCTGGTGTCTACTGCCTGACCCTGTAGGTTTTTTTCTGTAACTCTAATGTCTACATTACTGCCTAGATACATTTACATTTACATTACTGCCTCTTTTTGGATTTGCTGAGATGATCAGTTTTGATGATCTCAGCCAAGAGGGACGAGCATGGGTGGAGCCGATGCCATTTTCTTTTGTATTAAAGGGGCAAAGAGGATCCAGAGGCTAAAATGTGATTTTAACACAATTGTATTCCTGACCCTACATTGTTCCTTTAACCCCTTAACTTCTTAATGAAGGATGACGGACCGGGTCAGTCATGCTGGGGAAGCACTTAATGGCGGATGACGGACCCGATCTGTCCTGCGCTAAAATTAACCCCAGATCGCCGTGGTGCTGGCGATCGCGGGGTTAATGCTGTTGCTGGGTGCCTCTGAGTCAGGGGCAGACCAGCAACAGCAAATTGCGATGTCCCAGCCCACGTGATTGAAGTGGAGAGAGACAGATCATTGTTACATTGTGTCCCTGAAGTGAATGCATTGTCTGAAGAGGTTCCAAATCCCCATTACCCTGTTCTTTTAAAAAAAATTAACCCTTTCCCTGCTGATTTACTGCCAGCAGTGATCAAAATACAGATCACAGTACTTTACTGTGATCTATTTTTTTTTTACCCTCAGGGGTTAAATTTGATCTTTTAGTAACACTAAGGGGTTACATTTTAACATTTAATTTTTATTAATTTGTGATTTAATTAGTTGGGTTGGGTGGAATTTAGTGGGAATTTAGTTATAAGCTAGTTAGGGGGGGGGGGAGGAAAAAAAAGTTTAATTTTTTTTTTTAGTTATTTAGTTAAAGTTTATTACCTTATTACGTAATGCTTAGGTAGTATAGCGCAGAGGAGGCTTATGCCCTGTTAGTGGCTGACTCAGAGGCGAACGACACTGCCTCAGAGAGTGACGCAGGTGACAGGGACTATATAAACACAGAATAAAATGTACACCTTAGGCACAGGAACATACAGTATAAATACCTATACATGTGTAGCGAATAGACAGGGATATCTAAAAAATTAAAAATAATAACACATAGTGCTTTCTGTATATTTAGATGAAAGAACAAAGTAAAATAGTGGAATATAACTCACAAAGTATAGAGCCGGATCAGGCTCTATATAATGCACTCCAGGGTGCCTATGCAGGCTTAAAGATGTGTATACTTCTTCCCTCTATGATGGAAATACTGATGATGGAGGCACCAGGTAAATATTAAAGACTTTATTATGGTTAAAAAGTAATAACTCTGGGTTAATAACATAATCGGGACAATAAGCAGTGAATAAATAGCAAATATAAGTCACCGCAGAAAAAATATAATAAAGAGTCCCAAGTAAAAGTCAGCAGACACGTTTCTCAAAAGTGAAGAGAAAGCTGTAAGCGAAACATGTCAAGTGGAGATTAAGGATTGCCTACAAGGACTGGTTTTATTTATAGTTCTTTTTACTATATAGTTCACTTTTAAATAGTTTTATTTATTCTGTTTATTAATAAAGATTCTGTTTTAATACCCAGTCACTCTTGAGCTCCTTATACTCTCACCATCACTCTGATGTTCCTGATCTACATATATCCCTAGGTGGGGATTGTTCCACCTAAAGCTCCATACACTAGAGCAGGTCATTGCTCTAGCAAATGTAAGTAGGTCAAATATTATTTACTTATCCTACTTTTACATACGTACTGTACCATTGGTATACATCCTTATTTTTTTCATATGATGAATCGCACTACCTTGGGAATCTGATACCAGCAAAAATAAATCCTTAGACGGGGATTGTTCCATCCAGGTTCCTAAAATAGAGCTTTTTAAGCTCTGGAAAACTGTTCTAATTTTTAAAGGTCCTATGGCTCTGCTTATATATTGAAGACCACAAATAAATTCTAAAAGAGAACATATAACACTATTTTGGATATCTGTTTTATCTTTTCATATTATTGGATTTACCTGAGGAAGGACTACGAGGATACCACCATTGTAGAATTTATCTTATTTAAAGAAGATTCACCCAGATAAGACTGGCTTTTACCTTATTTTATTTGGATTTCTCTTACTTGGACTATTTTATTTATTGTATTATTTCTATTTTTATTGATTTGTCTGGCACAGCTTTTACTTTTATTTTACCTATTGTGTTTTAAGGGTTTTGAGGGATTCCCTTTTTAAGTTGCTGCATTGTTCTGTTCTGTTTTAAAGCGCTAACCCTCTTCTTTCCGTTTGTGACTAAGTGCCTACTAAAAACGACTGGACATACCCCATTTACAATACCTTGGGGTATCTACTATTGCAAATGGAATGCTATCATGGGGATAATTCTTATTTTTGGGTCTCAAAGGCAACGTAACCAATCTGGGGGATTTCAATGTGAAAAAAACTGAAAAATGTTACATGCTATATTTGACCCTGTAAGTTCCCAAAACACCATAAAACCTGTACATAGGGGATACTGTTTTGCACGTGAGACATCGCTGAATACAAATATGTGTATTTTATTGCAGTAAAAGCAAACAGTATTATGACATTCACAGTTAAAATGTCATGCAGAACTAAAAAAAATAACATTTCTTAATTTCTCACTTTTTTATATTTTATTCATATTAAATTATGTTTCATAGCTGAAATATTTGATGATAAATGAAAGCCCTATTTCTCCTGAATAAAATAGTATATAATAAGTGTGCGTGCACTTAATATGAAAGAGCTGAATTACAGTTGAACAGACATATAGTCAAATTCCATGTTTTTCCACTTTTTATTTTGATCAAAACGTGTACATTTGGCTCAGTAGTAAAGGGCTTAAGGGGCTAAGGACGTAGTCAAATGTACATGTTGTAATCAAAACAAAACATAAACAAAACCTGGAATTTGCGCTAAATATCTGTTGAACCATAATTTACCTCTTTCATACTAAGTACACCCACACTCATTTTGTTCAGGGAAACAGGGCTTTCATTTCATATCAAATATTTATATATGAAACGTAATTTAATATGAATAAAATGTAAAAACCTTTGAGATATTAAGAAATTGTGTTATTTTTCAAGTTCTGCATGGCATTTTAATTGTTAATATCAGGGCTTGAGTCCTGCAGGAACGCATGGAAATGGAGTTCCTGCACTTTTTCCACAGCAGGAATGCCGTTCACATTTTTGATACTGCAGGACTTGTTTGCCCGTGAGGCAAAAAAGGCATTTGCCTTGTTAGCCTCGGGGCAGGCGGGCGGCGAGAGAGCGCTGATTGTGAGCTCTCCCTGCTTAGCTCATATTTTTTCATTAAAAAAAACTGCACTTTCACTGATGATATCATTGTCAATATAGGTTTTATTGCTCATGTACCCCACATGTACAAGATTTTATGGTGTTATGGAAAGTTACAGGGTTAAAAATAGGGCATGTTAATTAAATTCAATGGATTTTCTGCCTAGCTTGTCCCTCAAATTATAATTAATAAAATTAATTAATTATGTAAATATAGTAGATAAAAATACACATTGAATATATAAAAACATTTAAAATTTGATTTTCTCACCCCTCCTGGGTGGTATGTTTATTCCTCATTCTTGGGAGTTTGGGCCTGGGAGAGGCCTGGGAGTTTGAGGGTTCTGCTCAGTATCATATATATATATATATATATATATATATATATATATATATATATATATATATATATATATATACCGTATATACTCGAGTATAAGCCGAGTTTTTCAGCACATTTTTTGTGCTGAAAAACCCCAACTCGGCTTATACTCGAGTCAGTGTCTGTATTATGGCAATTTGCATTGCCATAATACAGACTGGGGCTGTGGGGGCTGCAGAGAGCGTTACTTACCTCTCCTGCAGCTCCTGTCAGCTCCCTCCTCCTCCACGCCGTCCGTTCAGCATCTCGGTCAGCTCCCAGTGTAAGTCTTGCGAGAGCCGTGGCTCTCGCGAGACTTACACTGGGAGCTGACAGAAGAGCTGAATGGACGGCGCGGAGGAGAAGAGAGCTGACAGGAGCTGCAGGAGAGGTAAGTAATGCTCTCTGCAGCCCCCACAGCCCCTCCCACTGAACTGCCAATGCTGGACCACCAGGGAAGGAGAGCCCCCCTCCCTGCCATGTATCAAGCAGGGAGGGGGGAAGAAAAAAAAAATCTAAATCATAAAATATTAATAAGTAAAAAAAATAAAATAATAATAATAATAATAATAATAATAATATTACAAATAAAATAAAATAATAAAAAATAACAATAAAAAAAATTAAAATAATAGAAAAATAATAATAATAAAATAAAATAATAACAAATAATGAAATAAAATATTAAAATAATTAAAAATAATAATAATAAAATTGCCCACCCCCCACCAAGGCTCTGCCACACACACACACACACACACACACACACTGCACTCATATACACACACTGCACACACTCATACACACACTGCACACATACACATACACTGCACACACACACTGCACTCATACACACACGCTGCACTCATACACACACGCTGCACTCATACACACACGCTGCACTCATACACACACGCTGCACTCATACACACACACTGCACTAATTTTTTTAGGATCGTATTTTATTTAGAAATTTACCAGTAGCTGCTGCATTTCCCACCCTAGTCTTATACTCGAGTCAATAAGTTTTCCCAGTTTTTTGGGTTAAAATTAGGGGCCTCGGCTTATATTCGGGTCGGCTTATACTCGAGTATATACGGTATATATATATATATATATATATATATATATAAAATATATTAAGATACGCTTATGACATTACAGTTTTTTTTATTTGTGTTTATTTTATGTACATAATTAATATTGTATAATTTAATTCTAACTGTATTTTGGTATTAATATATGCATATATTAATACCAAAATACAGTAAGAATTAAATTATACATGTATTATATATATATAATAAGATAATTAGGTGATTTAATTAACTTATAATATATTATATATGCATAATACATGTATAATATTCTACAGTAATGTGTGATTTTAACATTGTTTTTTGCAATGTCCGCCGCAATCACATGGCCCTGGAGGGCTGAAATAGAAGCAGGGGGACTGCCTGTCTTGAGAGGCAATCCCCCCAGACCAGGATCGCCATGGATCGCTGGTCTAGGTAAGTGTGCATGGACAGGAGAGCTAACAATCATTAGGGCGTACTTTGCGGTGTAGCATCCTTCCTTCAGTCCATCATCCCTGACATCAGACAACAAGGATCAGGCTAATTGTGAACTTGGTCTCGTCAAGGGAAAAGAGGTAAGTTTAACCCTTTTCATATTTTTGGCATTGGATGAAGACAGACAGAGGGGTTACTACAATTGTATGGAAACATTGTTTATTGCTTGGAGTTACTTTTAAATATTGTCCTACACCCACAGTGTTAAGTAGTAGATGTTGCACGTCAGATGTCACATATTAATTAGAAAAACAAAGTGATTTTAGCTCAATAGTTTATTAGCATAAAGTGGTTGTCTGTTACACAAGGTCCGTTTTGCATGAAATACATTCTGTATGCACACATTGCAAGACACTATTAGTTGCATTATAATCATATAAATGACCTAGGTTTTTTAGATAGATAAGATTTGTGGATTGAAATCAACAATAAAAAAATATCTGCTTCTGTGCCTCATAAATATTATTCTACAATAGATCAAAAGTGGTGCTTTACATATAAAATGTAGGATAGTGAGCTTTGTACTAGTCATTAATATTTTGCTACAGCAGTTCATTATTTGATGTTCTACTTTTAATAAATAGCAAGCTTTGCAAATGTACATTGATCATAGATCAAAAGGAGAAACTATTTCTGTGATTATAATCCTTAATAGCTAGTACTGTCTATGAATTGTACATTAAGCATAGGCCAATCACAGCTTTTGAGAGGATCCACAGTCAATTTATACTTAAATGAGAGTACTATAATGTATTTTGCTTCTGGTTCATTATAAGTATTTGTGGTAAAAGCCCATTGTGTAGGACTAAAACATCAAGGTGAATAACTGTAGGAGTTACTCTTTCCGTAAATAGATCAATCCTGTGATAATAATCATATATCTTTTATGTGTCATAATTATTCTACACCAGGAATGAAGAACACCATGAATTATATACACTGTAGCAGCACATCAGATATACGAACAGATCGTTTTACAAAATTTCCACTTGGACTGTGAAACCTGGGATGTATATTTAAAATAATTGTTATATTTCTGGGTTCTCTTCCCTTAAAATTGGGCTAGTATTGTTAATTAATTGAGGAAAGCTTTTATAGTTTTGTTTTTTATAGTTTGTTAAGCTATTTGAAGTCTTTGTTAAAATTAATATTATATGTTTTGTGCACTTTTTTTTTTGCAGGGTACTGTAGATCAATGTGATAGCAAATGGATCAAGAGGTTATTACCCTACTAATTAAAAAGTATATCCCTGAATATTGTGTTTTATCCAAGTGCTGTTTAAACATCTGACTATGATAAAACCCCACATCTGACTCTGATACAACCCGATTTTCAGGTTGAGAATTCCCCATACTTATTGTTCTTACTGTAAAAAAAACCCTTTCCTTTGCTTTAAACGAAATCTCCTTTCCTCCAGTCAAAATGCGTGACCTTGTGTCCCGTGTATAGTCCAGTTTAGTTTGTATTGGCCCCACATATTTTGTATAATGCTATCATATTCCCTCTGAGGCAACATTTTTTCCAAACTAAAGAGATTTACATTTGTTTTTTTTTTTTAGTCAATCAATTTTTATTAATTCAGGCAGAGATATGGGTACAGAAAGAAGAAGGGGGGTACAAATGAAAATTTTCGTACAATCTGGGAGCAAGACATCAATTAATCGCAACATTTACATGCAAAGAGTGAGCTGGTTGCTATGATAGGCATCTTATATAAGAAACACTGTATGTTAAATAGTATCAGAACAAGTTGACTACCAAGAACGGGTTTACGGTCAATCAGTATCTTCGGGGAGATTGTCGGGTGCTACTGGTATAAAGTTGGACTGAATCATCGCAAAGGAGCCACTATAGAGGATGTCCCATATCGTATGGGCGACCACAGATTGTGGGGCCAAGAGCATCCACTGGGTGGGTGCATGCACTGCTATCTACCATATTGAGGACATGCGAGGTGCGTATGGGGCACAGCAAGGCTAACGGGTAATCTAGTGATTAGAGGGTAGCCACAGGCTGGCGGTTTAGGGTGTCAAGCAGTTCATCATGTCTTTCGCATTGTGGCCCTTACGGTCAGTGGCTAGGAGATTCTGCGGATGGGAGAGGCGCGTCTGTGGGTCCCGCACGGATGGGCCTATAGAAAGGCAGTCCAGATCTGGTAACTCCTACGAGTGTCGGTTTATAGTCGTCAGTGGTGTGAGCGTTTGGCCGAGCGTCAGCTTGTCTGACCGTCTGAGACAGTCTTGTGGGCAGAGTGGGGGGGGAGGGGGTGGGGGGGGGGCGGGGAGAGGGGGGGGGGGGAAGACGAGAGGGATGGGGGGGGGGAGAGGGGGGGGGAGAGAGAGAGGAATCCGAGGCCCCGGCCCGCGCCCCTGCCACCGTGAGGTACCACAGCCAGGGCGCCCAGGTGCGCGTGCATTTCTCCTGCCTGTCCTGTAGCGTAGCCGTGAGGGATTCCATGGTGTAGATGTCTCCCACTCTGTCTAACCACTGCTGGAGGGTGGGCGCATCCCGTTTCTTCCACTTTGTGGGTATCAAGGAAGTAGCTGCTGTCAGCAAGTGTTTAAGCAGTGACTTTTTATAGGTGGTGGTTGGCATGTCTGTGTGGTGCAGGAGCATGGACAGGGGTTGGAGCGGTATGGTAGTGTCCGTGATTTGTCGGATGGTGTCCCTAATCATTGTCCAGAAGGGAGCGATACTGGGGCAGGACCACCAGATATGGAGGTAGGAGCCGTCTGTGGATCCGCATCGCCAGCAGTCCCCAGACGTCTCTGCGTCCATTCGGTGCAAGGTGTCGGGGGTTCGATACCAGCGGGTTAAAATTTTAAAGTTTGTCTCCTGGTATTTGGAGCTGATGGAGCATTTATGCGTGAGGGTAAAAATCTTTTCCCACTCCTGATTGGTGAGTGTGGTCCCCGTCTCCCTCTCCCACCTGGACACATATCCAGGGAGCGGAGGGTTTTCGCTGGCCAGCAGTAGTGCATAGAGTCTGGAGATCCCCTTATCGGGGTGATTTCGTTGTGTGCAGAGCGATTCGTACTGAGTGGGCTCCCTGTGAAGGGGTTGTGTGGACGGAAAGGACCTATAGTATGCCTGGATTTGTAAGTAATGAAAGCTGTCCGCGCCCGTGGGTGCTTTGTCCCCAACGAGATCCGCCAGGGGCTTGAGCCTGTTCGCTTGCAAAAGTTGGCGAAAGTATAGCCAGTCCGAGTCGGTGAATGCACGCAGGTCTGCGGGGGTGAGCACCCCACCAATCTTAGGATTGTGTGTAATGGGTGTGAGGGGGCCGTCGGCAGTCGTGAGTTGGTGTGAGTACCGCAATGACCTCCAGACTTTCAACGTGGCGTCTATGAGTGGGTTTCCGGTTCGCAGGGGACCCGTCTCCTGGGAGCCCAGCCACAGGCGGGATGGGAGAGAGCCGCCCGCCTGCGTGAGCTCCATGGGAACCCATAATTTGGTCGTGGGTCGAGCGTGCCAGTCCACCATCCGCAGTAGGTGGGCCGCCTGGAAGTATCTTAGGAAGGACGGGAACCCCGCGCCCCCTTTGGCCCTGGGACGTTCTAGAATCGCCCTACTCACCCTGCTAGCCCTCCCGTTCCACACAAAGATACGTACGGCCTTAGTTATGGTGTTGAAGAAAGTTCTCGGTGGGGTTATGGGGACCGCCTGGAAGAGGAATAGGAGACGTGGTAAGACATTCATTTTGACGGCGTTAATGCGGCCAAACCAAGAGACGTAAAGGCCCTGCCATCGTCGGAGGTCTAGCTGAATGTCTGACAGTAGGGGGAGAAAATTTAGTTGGTATAGGAGGACCAGGTCTGTGGGGAGCCAGATCCCTAGGTATCTCAGTTTAGAGGTGCACCAGGTGAAGTGAAATTGTGTGCAAAGGTGTGCGGTTCTCTCAGCGTCAAGCGAAATCGGCAGGGCTTCAGATTTACTCATATTCAGCTTAAGGTTAGATAGTTCACCGAAATCTCGGAATGCCCGGAGGAGGTTGGGTAATGAGACTGTCGGGCTGTCGATAAAGAACAACATATCGTCCGCAAAAGCGGCAACCTTGTGTTCCACGTTGTGCAGACTGTACCCCGTGATGCCCCCATCCCGTCTGACCGCCTCCAGGAAAGGTTCCAGGGTGAGGGCAAACAGGAGGGGGGACAGGGGACAGCCTTGCCTGGTGCCATTGCGGATGGTGAACGGGGCTGATAGCGCGCCATTGATCCGAATACGGGCCGTGGGGTTGGCGTAGAGGGCTAGGATCCAGGAGCGAACGTGGGGTCCGAATTGCATATGTCGTAGGGTGGCCTCAAGGTACTGCCAATCTACCCGATCGAAGGCTTTCTCGGCATCGGTGGATACCAAGACCAGGGTCTTGCCTGTCGATCGGGCGGAGTGGATCATGTTTAGGGCCCGGATGGTGTTGTCTCGGGCCTCCCTTCCGGGTATGAAACCCACTTGATCGGGGTGAACCAAGGAGGGTAGCACGCGTGCGAGTCTAAGGGCCATAGTCTTAGCAAATACCTTGAGGTCAGCATTAAGGAGCGATATCGGCCGGTAGCTCCCGCAGTTGGTGGGGTCCTTCCCCTCCTTAGGGATGACTGTCACCGTCGCGTGTAGTGAGTCTAACGGGAACCTCCCACCGTCTAGTAGGGAATTAAGCCCCTCCAGTAGTTGCGGTAGCAAGGTGTCCTTGAATTTACGGAGGTATATTGTCGGCAGGCCGTCTGGGCCGGGGGCTCTATTTGATTTGGATACCTTGAGAGCTGCGGCAAGTTCCTCTAGGGTAATAGGTTGTTCCAGCTCCTCGGCCAGGTCACTCGGGACTTTACCCCCTACATATTCCGAGAGGAAGGCCTCTATTTTCTGTAGGCGTCGTGGCGACTCCGCGCGTCGTGTAGTACTATCAATGTTGTAAAGGTCTGAGTAGAAGAGCCGAAAAGCTTTCAGGATGTCCGATGGGGCCCTCCTAATTGTCCCGTCCTCCCCCACGATCTGGTGTACGTGGCGCTGCCTCTGTCTCTGGGTCAGTGTACGGGCGAGCAGTCTCCCACTCTTATTAGAGAATTCGTAGAAGTGTCTGTTGGACTTACGTATTGTGTGAAGCATTTTCTGTGCGAGTAAGTCTCTGAGTTGCCTGCGCTGGTCAGTGAGTCTGCAGTATATGTCGTCCGATTGGTCCTGCTTGTGACTAGTCTCTAAGTCTGCTATTGTGCGTATTAATGTTTGGATCTGGGCGGAATGGGCTTTTTTCCGTTGGGTGCAGAGTTTGATGAACTGGCCCCGGATCACACATTTATGTGCCTCCCAAACTGTAAGTGGGGGTACGTCCGCGGTGTTGTTGTCCGCGAAGTAGTGCGTCAGAGCTTGAGTGATTTGGGTGGTTACGTCAGGGTCGGCTAAGACGCTCTCATTCAATCGCCATTGGCGTTCTCGGGGCTTAAGAAGCGGCGTTGAGAGCCTAATTTGCACTGGGGCATGGTCCGATTCATGTTGTATACCTATTGTGGATGTGATGAGGAAAGGGAGGAACTCTTGGGCTAGGAAAATGTAGTCAATCCGACTGTATCTGCGGTGGACTGCAGAATAGCATGTAAAATCTTAGTACGCTAGAGGGGGTGAGGGGGTGGGGGGAGGGTTTGGAGGAAGGTGGGGGGGGGGTGAGGTGGGTAGAGATAGAGGAGAGAGAGAGAAAAGAGAAAAGGGGGGCGGAGGGAGAGAGGAGCTCTGGGTGGGTAAGGGGGGAGGGGGGGGGTTGGAGGAAGGTGGGGGGGGGGGTGAGGTGGGTAGAGATAGAGGAGAGAGAGAGAAAAGAGAAAAGGGGGGCGGAGGGAGAGAGGAGCTCTGGGTGGGTAAGGGGGGAGGGGGGGGGTTGGGCGGTGGAAGGTGGGTAGTTAAGAACTGTCCTTGTACCGGGGGGGGGGGGTGTCCCGTCAAGGAAATGAGGGCAAAAGGCAACTATGGCCCTAGGTCGGGTGTGGAGGACCTAATTTACAGGTGGGTCAGTTGCAGGGGGGTGATGGATAACAGTAGATGAAGTCCGTCATATACGGTTGGAGTCCGATTACCCTCGACCCACGACTAGGGGCGCCCTTTGCGTCACCCGCAGGATGAGTGTTTGAGGGGGGGGGGGCGTCGACTCAGGGGGCCATTATGGGAAGGAGAAGGGACAGTCAACCCTAGTTGTCGTATAGGCACTCCCGGTGGGGACGCATAGGCCACTGTTATGACAGATGTGGGTCATGTCTTGGGCCGGGTGGTGAACCTTGGGGTATCACCCCGCTGGGCGGGGACAGGCTAATGTGCGGCCGTGAGTAGGCGTGTCTGGGTGGGACCCCGGTTTGGGAGAAGAAATTAACCCGGGCGGGGCTCCCGGGGGGGCCTGAAGCCTGGGAGCACAGTATGCACAAGCACCTAGAGGAATGACAGTGAATAACATCTTGAACAATGCATAACTTTATAATACATTAACGGCATGAAATTCCTGGCAACAGAAATTTGGTACATGAAAACATAATGTGGGCAACCCCCGGGGCGCAGCAGAGCCGACTCTCGGTAGCACCAGGGTGTTACCGCAGGGTTTGTATCCAGTGTGGCGATGGACGGCTCTACTGGCATGTTGAAACGCGAACCCGGGGTCGCGCCTGCGTTCAGTGTCAGGTGGACCCAAGGGGCATACGCCCGTTGGAGCCGCCTGGTGTAATGGAGTGGGCCTAGCGTTTAGCAATATATATTATAGCACATGGTTTCACCGACCTCGAAAGGCCGAGGTATGTGGCATCATATTGAAACATGCATATAGTTGAACATATAACTTAAAACAATAAACATAAAGCATAGGCATAACAGTCGGTCCCAATACCCCGGTCAGGGTACCATGTAAACTATATGACCCCAGGTTCCAACACCTAATGCAACGTGGGGAAGCGGGCGTTGGGTAAGTCAAGGGTGTCTTATGGGGTCCAGCTTGCCTCAGGACAATCCATGGCAACCCCCCCGGGTGATGTGTTGCGGCAAGGATGGGGTTTCGTTGGTAATAGGTAAGTCCTAAGGGCCCCAGCCCTGCGTGGATATCCGGCTCTTCCGGCCGTTCCCTGTCAGAGTTCGGGGGGGAAACCGTAGCACGGGCGACCCAAGTCAATGTGATGCAGCAAAATACCCGTTCCCCACCCAAATGTGGCATGAGCCCACGGAAAGTCAAGTTGGGGCCATGGGAGGCGGTGTGGTCCCAGGGGTGTCGTGCGGCTGTAAAGGCTGTGTGTCCCGGTGTCTGACCCTGGGAGTATGTTTAGGGAGTCCCCGTGGATACGCATGCAAGTACTTAGCTTATTACAGATGAGTCCGGGGTAGGACCACTGAAGTCGGCGTCTGCTCGGTGCGGTCCTCGGGTTCTGGGCTCGGATCTGGGCTGTTGTAGTCACTCCTCCGATCCACCCGGGCCACCCCAGCGCGTGGGTTGCGCATTTCTGCGGGGTTGGGTGCGGAGGGACTCGGGGATCTCAGGATACGTTGGGCGAGGTGGTGGCTGGTCCAAGATCCAATTGCGGACCGTGACCGGTGGCAAATCAAGGGCCCTGAGAAAGCTGGGCAAGTCGTTAGGCCATCTCAAGGAGCACCACGTGTTTCCTTTCTTCGCCTGGAGGCAGAATGGGAAGCCCCACTTGTATTGGATTCGTTTCTCCTGGAGCAAGCGTGTCAGCGGTCGCAGAGCTCTCCGGGCATCGAGGGTGAGGGTCGAGAGGTCTTGATATAGAGAGACCGAGGCGTCTTGAAAGGTGATCGACTGCGTACGGGCTGCTCTCATAATAGCGTCCTTGAGCTGAAAGGAGAGTAAGCAGCAGATCACATCTCTGGGGAGGCCGTCACTCCTAGGGGGGCGTAGGGCCCTGTGGGCTCGCTCGAGGTGGAATTCGTCCGGTGCCTCGTCGCCCAATATATGGGTGAAGAGTTGCGCAAGGGTTTTGTTGAGGTCTTCATTCTCGGTTTCGGGCAGGCCTCTGATTCTAATATTGTTACGTCTCCCCCTATTGTCTAAATCCTCTACCTGACGGCGGAGCTCCAGGAGCACGGAGCCTTGTCTGGCAGTGGCATGGTCAGTAGCCTGGGAGTGTTGTATGGCCTGTAGATTCTCACTTTCCAGTTCAGTGACTCGAACCTCCAGGGCCGAGAGATCCCTACGCACCGCCATTATCTCCTCTCGGATCGCTGCTTTAAGTTCCGTTATCATGGCGGCTTTGTCATGTTTGGTGAACATGTTGGCGGAGATGGCTGCCAGCTCAGTTGTGATCTGTGAGAGGGTGTCTCCCCTCGCCGAACTGGGCTCAGAATCCGCGCCACTCTCTGCACCCGGGGATGTCGCCGCCATCTTGTCAGCATGCCTCGTGGCCCGATAGCCATCTGGGGTTGTGAGGAAATCATCCATTGGGCCGGCTTGTTTTCTTGGTGGGCTGGAGGCAGAGGGCCCCGGGGTCCCTACGCGTCTGGTTTTACCCATCCTGCGAGGACAGATCAGCTATTATAGAGGGCTATGTGGGTCGAGGTTGCGGAGCTCCGGTGAGGTGCGACTTACTCCATTCACCGTCAGGCCACGCCCCTGATTTACATTTGTTAACCTTTTTTTTTTTCTTTTTTTTTTTAACTACAATGCTTCATTCCTTTAATTATTCTGTAGCCCACCTCTGCACTTTGTCTAGTGCTATAATATCCTTCTTCAAAACAGGTGCCCAAAATTGCACAGCAAATTCAAGATGTGATCTTGATTCATAAAGAGGCAAAAAAAAAATGTATCCCTAGAATTAAAGCCCCTTCCTATGCATGACAATACCTAACTAGTATCGCACATCGTTGCCTTGTTTATCCAAAAATAATAAATCAAGACATTGATCTCTAGCCAATTTCTACAAAGTTATGCTATGTGATATACATGATTTGTTATATGATGATATAGGAACTTATATTTCCTGCTCTGTAAATTGAACGTTAATCACACACGGGAGGCTCTTGTAGGTTCGAGCAGGCTAGTAATAGAACAAGAGATAAGGAATTCTAAATGAAAAAGAATTTGCGTAAACACAGGAAATTTGCAGGGAGACTGTGTAGGTCACATGCAGGAAAGGTGGAACAATAAATGAAAAAATAAAGGGCAATAACTCATAATGTGCAGAGGATTGAGCAGTTAGATTGCAGGGGCATAATCAATACACCAAGACTACTCCATTAAGCTAACGTTGTTTAAGTGCTTAGAGTATCTTTAAGTTTCACACAGGGTTATTTACTAAAGTGAGAATTGTCAGGAATTTAAAGTGCATTTAAGGTAAGTGTAAAATTGAAGTCACAAATAGCAAAACTTCCAGTTCTGCTACTTTGGCCTTCAATTTGAAATTAACTATAAATTTGCATTGAATTTCCAACAGTTATCACTTTAGTATATAGCAATGTAAGAATGAAGTTATCCTTACAAACTATAATTTCTTTACTCCCAACTTCTGTATTCAACACCCAAAAAAAATTTCAAATAGCAAACAGAAAAGTATTTGACTTAGTTGAGAACACAGTGATTTATACTTTGTTGTACAGCAAGCGCATTTCTGCTTCAGCTTTCTTTTATAAATGTTCAGTCTGTCCTTATCTTATGTTCTATCCATTTTCTTTTTGGACTGCACAGATGCCTAGGTTTTCAAACGTGAAACTAATTTGAAAGCTGGTACATATCTTGTCAAGACATTATCTAAGTCACTGTACCTTACCTGCTTTCGAAAAAGCTTGGCTTTACTGTTGGCTGATCATCCTTTTATATGTATTTTTTTATATTTTACTTTTTTTATGTATGGAACCTCGCATTTGAATGAGTCTTAAAAAAAATCTTAAATTTATGCAACATTGTATCGAACATAATGTTTCGACACACTAGTTATGTTACGAACTATGAATTTTAACTCTAAGTATGTTTTTCTGCTGACTTTGCATTGGCTTCATTGCTGAAGAACTAGATTTTAGTCTACTCAGTATGCATAGTCATAAAAGTTTTCATGCAGACATATGGCTATGGTTTGGTAGTTACTAAAGTATATAGTTAGCAACAAGAATGTAGATCACAGTTCTCCACCTTCTTTGAGAACATTTGACCTCATTGTTAGGTAATCATGCTTTCATATGCGTTTTTTAAAATATATTTTTACTTTTTCGTTATGTTGCGAGAGTACCATTTAAATGGATGTTATAAAACATCATATTCATATAACATCATATCGAATGGAACATTTCAAGACAAGGGTTATTTTACAGAAGGCAATTGGGAATTTTAACGCTAAGCACGTTTCATTTCCGAAGGACTAGATTTTAGTCTGCCGTGGAAGTAAAGCCATAAATCTTTCTGTGAGGACTTATTGCTACAGTGTGTTAGTTAGTCATTAAAGTGTATGGTTAGCAACAATTGATAAAATCTGTTATAGCTTAGAAAACTGCAGGCTGGACAAAAGGAGAGAATGAGTTACTGCACATACGCGTTATATTTTAAAAGCTTTGGTAACATTTGGGCACAGAAATAAGTGCTTTTTTGCTTAATTGCAATTCATAGTATGTATTAAAATTGTATTGTTCAAGGACTGTTTTTTTATCCATATGATTCATAGTGAATTGATTTGTCTAAGTTGCTATGGTGAGTGATGTTGCACACCAGCTAATTGCTTTTTTTTTTTTTTTACCAATAAAATACTTTGTATAGGGAGAAATAAACCTCTGTTTGTATGTTGTGATAAGGTCTTAAATGAAACAACATAGTAAAGACAGAAAGGAATAGGGGACATACCCATAACATGCATTTTGCCGGATTGGTGCTACCATAGTGACCAAAATTCATACATAATACATATTATGTAAAAGCACACACATACAAATACAAGTGATTACCCTTATTCTGTATAAAATGAAACGACAGACATGGTCAACCTGTTAGGGCATGTTTGTTGCGACTCAACTGTAAAAAAAAAAAAAAAAAGTGCTGGTTTCCACATAATGTCAGAGGAGATAGAAAATGTTCCCCTAATAAAAGTAAAACAAAAAGGCTGAAGTGGTCTTCTCCTTGAAATATTTTTATGGAGACCAGGATCCATCCTGGTAAATACCCTTTCTTGTTTTCTATCCTATGTGTGATTAGCATTAAAGGTGTCCATTTCTCATATTTTTAATTATGAAATAAGTATGTCTTTATGCCATGCTTCTTCCTTTTTTTTCTCCTATACTCTGGTTCAAATGTCTACTGACGTACCTGCATTTTTGTATCTGGCCTGCCTAATGTCAATTCTGTCATCAGCACCTGCAAGGGAAATATTGTGTGTGTTTGTTTGTGTGTTGTATCTGTGTCTGTGGTGTATAAATATATATATATATATATTTACCTATGAACTTATTGCATAAAATAGAACACATACAGGATAGATTTATATTTTAGGACCTTTAAAATTATATCCCATTCAAAATTAAAGGACAAGCAAAAGTAAAAAATAAAAAACATTTTAAAATTCTCCCTTCCTAGAGGAAGGGATTTCAAACTACATCAAACTAGTTGGTTAATAGTTGGTTAATACATGATTTTATTATATGATTGTATCAATACTGTTTTGTTTTTTGAGGCATTAAAAGTGGTTCCAAATTTCATTTGTCAGGTCTTGATTTAAGTTTCCCTGTGAAAATAAAATGTCGTGTCTAATGAGATGCCTATAAAGATTTGTTGTCAATAGCTGAAGGTTTAGTAGGCCCCATGTCGGGCATTAAACTTTTCTGAAACATTGTCAATGTTTCAAATCGATTTGACACTCATGGGAGAATCCTTCAATTTTACTGATAGCAAGTTTATGTAAATGTGAATTGTTTTTCTACTCTTATTTTTCTTTAACAACAACATTTCTATATGAAACAGACACAATAAGAATATGTGCCTCTTAACACCTATGGTGTTTCTGTGCCTTCCACTGAGTTAACAACCCTTTTGTTTTCTAAAATTAAAGCTCATTATTCATTAATCCTTTCACTACTAAGCACTTCATGTTTGGAAAAAGAAATATCATAACATTTATTTTAAACATTATTTGCATAGCTAGCATATAACTTTATAATAACAGTTTGTTTTGTTTAAAGATTGCTTTTCAGACAGACTGAAAAAAATCAAGTTATGTAAATTGACACAATTTGTATATTCCATTTGTTTATTCATGCTTTATATATGTATATTTGTGTTCGGGGCTACACCGGTTATGATTCAGGTATGATTGTTGTTAATAACTTTAACATGAAAAAGTCAGTCGAGGTGTGCCGAAACCGACGTATGCTGTAGGCCAGTAAATAAAGTGGCAGTATATATTAATTAAAGGGAATGAAGGGTGAGGCAGCAGATTATCAGACCAACTAATGTGAGGTAGGGAAAAGGGTAGGACCGTCATCCTTGGATATGCCTTTAAGTATGGTCTTGATAGGGTTTGAGGAGAGGAAACTAGAGTTATTGTGGAAGGAGGTGTACATATGCTGTTGGATGCATATCAGGTATAACTTAATTGTGTTGTGTGATAACCTTAACTTGAGGTGACAAATTTTTTTATCTGGTTGATGGTCCGCCATAAATTTCCTGTATAAGGAAAATGCCCTGTCATAGATAGTATGAGTGTTGGTGGATAGGGACAGTTATTTTAGAGATTGGCTATGGCGTAGTAACTCATCTAGTCCATAATTAGTTCTTGGAACAGGGTTGCTGTTGTTATCACACATGAGGCAGTGGGTAGGGACTCTCAGAAAGCCTGAAATTGAAAGCGAGACAATCGATCAGCTGCAGTATTTAAAACTCCTGGGACATGGCAGCACACTAAGTAAAACTGATTGCAGGCAACCAGACACGTTAGTCTCCTAATGAACCTTATTATTATCAAAGAATCCAAGCGGCTTTTGTTTATAACGTGGCAAATCGCCTGATTGTCTTAAAAGCACTGTACCATTTTGCCTGACCACAAATGGCCCCATGCTACTGCCGCGGCTACAATGGGGTACACTTTGAAAAGCGCTGAGTTCTTGTAGAATCCCTCCATATCTTGTTCATCTTCAGGCCAACTACCCCAGAGCCACTCGTTGCTGAAAATGGCTGCGAAACCTGTGGTAGTTGCTGCATCCGTCCAAATGACAGGGGAGTGTATCGATAGCTGTGGGAGAAACATGCTTCTCCCATTCCAGTTCAAGAGAAACATGTTCCACATAAGTAGATCTGCTGTGGCTTAAGCGTTGACGGAGATGTGGCTTTGGTTGTCTGGGAAAGTGGGTAGTCAACTAAAGAGTCTGGAAATGAATGCTCTACCATGTGGGATGATTCTCATTGCGAAGTTTAGTGAGCCTAGCAGTGATTATAATTATTTCCGCTTACATGAGCTGATATGTCTGTAATGATTGATGTCATGGAGGATGCTCGTGATTTTTTTTCTGGGGAAGACTGGCTTCCATAGCCACTGAATCTAGTTGTATCCCTAAGAAATTGATAACGGTGTCAGGACCGTCCGTTTTCTTAAGTTAGACCAGTACCCCTAGTGAATTAAATAGCTTGACTGCTTTAACCAAACTGCATGAGGGAGAGGAATTGCTTTTGATGAATAAGAAATAATCTAGATAATGTATGACGGTGTGGCACCTGCACGAATTCAGATTTGAGACTTGCCAATGCATACAATAGGGTGGCCCAGTTTATCCTTGCCCTGTATCTCAACCCTAGTAGTGCCCAGGATGGCCGTGTTAGGGTGGTGTCAGGTGTGATGGGACAGAAGTTGTCTGAATGCACGGTTGATGCGCAAATTGCACAAGCTGGGGTTCCTAGCCTAGCGAAGTGTCTAAGGAATAGTTCTGTGTCCAGTTGGCTCCAATTTAACCTGACATTGTACTGGGCCAGAGCTGCAGCTGCCTTTGCTGAAAACGACCGGTGGTAGTCATAAAAAGACGTACCCCCGTATTTGTTGCCAAGATCCACCAGCTTGTGTATATAGAGGTCCAACTCTGCCCTTATATGTGGGTGAACTGGAACACAACACATCCCTATAAATAACAAATCTGGAATTAATAATTTTTTGTTGAGTCTTGGATCTCTAGCTTTTAGTACCACCGAGATATCTCCATATGTGTAAGTGCAATTCTCAATGACAACCTGGGAGGCAATCAGAAGGGAGACAAGATTTACATCTTTGCCCTCCAGGATGTCTTTTTTAAGATTTGCCGATACCATATGGGCTGGGTTAATGATGTGTGATCCTGCACTAGAGGGTACACTATTACACAGTTGTGAATGTGGCAGACCTAAAAGTTCAGCTGTGAAAGGCTCACTTGCAGTAATGGGAAGGCTATGTGCTTCCAGTCTTTTCAGCCTGTCATTAATTTTCCCCATTGAGGACACCATGGAAGCGATCATCGCATGGAGGTTTGCATCGTTTGAGCCACTCGAGCCCTCCCCTGTGTCTTTATTGTCTGTGCAGGTGTGCATGAGCTGAAATAGTTCCACTTCCCTGGCTGTTGCTGGGAAAGGGATGCCGAGTTGATGTAGCTCGGCTGTGGTGTAGGGGATTGTCCATGACCTGATTGATGCGGGGCTGCCAGCATCACCCTTGCTTGTGGGAGTAGCGGACCTGGCCGGAGTGCTGGGGACTGATGCATTGTCACAGTCATCGAGAATCTAAAACATACTGAAATATAGTAATAATATGCTTAGAACCGGGAATGTGTACTGGCTGGCTAGCTAGTGACAAGCGTTGAAACGATTCACTAGGCAAGTGACAGGTGACCTAGTTGTCAAGCGAGTGGAGAGGCTTTACCTAAGTGTTGGCACGACGGGTTTCATGGCCACCGAACGTTGTGGTGGGGTTTGGCCTCTTGGTGACTGTTAAACAGAAGATAGACAGGGCGTGACAAGTGAGGCCCTAACTATGTAACGAGCGAGGTGGCTAGCTATGATTTGGCCAGTGGGGCATATTATATCCTATATGGAGAATGGAGGTAGGCCTTGCGGGACCACTGAGACTAAGGCAAACAGTGCTCAAATTAAATTACCTAAATAGCCACCTAGTTCCCTATCAGCCAGTAACCTAATCATTAATACAAAAGGCTAATGGAGCAGAAGTCTTGTACCTGGTGGTAAGGAGTGTGTTTGAAGGATCCGCCATGTGATAATCTGAGATCCCAGCTAATAAAAAAAGCCTAAACCAAATAAAAAGCTATATCTATCATCATACTGAATGAGCAAGCAGATATGACGTATAATACCATAATCTACCCACCTATAAATTAGGTTGAGGCTTTAAATGAGCCAAGCGTGGCTATGACTGGTAACCATGTAATCTACCAAACATAACATAAGATATGAGATGTGGATTGGCAAGAGCCAAAGCGGATACCATCCTTTGGGACCTGGTTCCAATAAAACAACCCGATAGGCATAATGCCCCTGAGTACTATAGTGACAGCACTATGGACCATAATCAAAATATATATATATAAGGAAAAGTAACGTATAATAAAATATAACACTGAATATGATTATGGAACCAACTATTCCCAGCCCCTGCCATCTCAATTTAGTGGATGGCTGTTGTTTGCTTTGCGTGGTAAGAAGGGTGATCAGCAGCATAAAGATGGCAAAGGGACACTTTGCATCGGATACTGGTGGCGGAGAGACCAAAGACAAAGCATAAAAGACAGCAGAGGAGTTAAAAGAAAAGTTAGATAGTGTACTGCTGCTGTATATTCATGCAAAGAAATATAGCTTGATGCTAAACTCCAACTGCTGTAATGTGTTTCAAACTAATCGATAATGAGATTAGGTGACAACTAATTTCATAATCAATTCTTACTGATTTTATCGATTAGTTTTTTTGCAGCGGTACTTTCCACTATATTAATGTGTATTTTCTGTCTAGTGTGTTAATAATAAATGTGACTATATATTAATAGCAGTACCACCCTATTAGTATTTTATTACCCCTACAAAAGAGACAGTGATCTTGCTTTAATTATTGTACCTCTATTTTCTTTTCCATCTTTTTTTTTTTTTATTCTAGGGAATGTTCTACAAAATGATTGACTTTGTTAAGTATCTGATTAATATAGAATCAAACAGCATGTATCTGTGGTAAAATGAGTATAATATCATAATATATACCAACATTGTCCAGCTGGGTCCTCGAGTAGCATTAATCTGCCAAAATTCCAAAATCAATCTAATTAGTAGGCAAAAAAAAAAATACAAGCCAACAATCAATTACAACTGCGATAAATCTCTGAGAGGCATTTTCTATATTTTGGTGAGTTATGACAACTTAAGATTTAAGTTTCAGATCCCCAATACTTACTTTGTGCCAAAACAAAATAACATTTAAGGAATGTAAAATTGATTTTGTATTTCTGTTTAATAAAAAAAATTATAATTGCATGGACATATAAACATATAGACAATCAGATGAATAAATCCATGTAGAATAGAAAACAGAATTTTATATAATAAATATTGACTATGATAAGATTGCTATGTGACTATATCTAAATTTCGCTGATGAATTGGTAATAGCAAGCAAATGTTAATAATAGTGATAATGATAGCAGATATACCAGAACACAACTCCACTTATAGCGTTATAAGAATAAACTAAAAACACCCTTATACTGGTAGTATTAAATGTATAAATTATTTAAACCAGATAATTGTGTATCACACACTGGGCAGTCAATAATAAGTCATCTAAAAACAAAAAATGTTTCAGTTAGGGAAAATTACCTCTTATATGCACAGTAATATAGAACAGTAAAAAAGTAACTGAAAGTGATTGGCAAGATAAGGTCAGAGGGTAGTAAGACTCCCTTTTAAAGAATACAGTATAACTGTTACAAAATATCAGTAACAGTCCTTTTCCTGTAATTACATGTAGCAACCATGTAGCAAACAATTGTGAACATTGATAGCAGGATGTTGTTCACGACCAGTAATAAAATCTCAATGTCCACCCTGTCCACCAGCTTCCTTAAACATATATAATGCACACTACCATAAAGTAATAATAATGTTTAATATGATCAATGATTACAAGAATGATTTAAACCCCTTACTTAATAGAAGTGTTAGCTAACTTCTAAGACTCACTAAAACGCTTAAAAAAAACTATGTGAAACGACTTGTTACCCTTCTGTAGTTTCTGTCCGTTACCTTGAATCCCATTCCCAGTTGGGAGATATGTAGAACGATTAACACCAAAAGTCCTATAAAGCCAGATGCTGGTGGTTTGGCCAAATGAGGCAGACCAGTGAGATACCCAATGAATCAGCATGTCAAACTGGCATAAACAACCACACCCATTAAGGTTGGACCATGCTTAGTGTGTTGTTATGGCACTATCTGCATTATACTATGGGGATGGTTCTCTGGAACTCCACAGAACAAACCTATTGCAGTAGGACAACACCTAAAAATCGGTACACTGTGCCAGATATGAGACCCTTAAGACGCCAAGCAAGATATAATTGAAGAGGATGTAAATAGGGATTACATACATCTATTATATTTTTCAAGTTAAGCAATTATGCAAGACCTATCCACCATTGACAATCTAACAGAATTTTAAAAGTGAATTTGATATTGCGTCATTACTTACTTCAGTAAGTATGATTCAAAGAATAGTCCAACAGTCATGGCAGGAAACTTCTCAGCTATAATTTATAGCAGGGGTGGTGAACGTCTGGTCCGTGGGCCGTATAAGGCCCACAAAATCATTTTGTCTGGTCAACGGAGAGCCGGCCCTGCTGTCGACCTCCTGGCAGTATGTTAATAGAGACGGAGGGAGGACCCGGGAAACTGCCGAATAGGAGGATGATCCGGGAGGCTGCATTCCTCCCGCGAGCAGGCAAGTTGAAGTGTTGCCACACAATACCATGGCAACATTCTGACAGCGCTGTGCTTGCGGGAAGAAAAGAGTGAAGTCAGCCTGCAGCCGGAGGAGCTGCAAGCTACAGTGGACGCAAAACCACTGGACCACCAGTGCTTGCAGTGATATGCCCCCTCCTTCCGGGCCATAAAGGTTATTTCTTCCTCTGTATAAGTAAAAAAATATATAGATTTTTTCCATGATTCCCCCACCACAATATAGACCTCTGATACACAATACAACACCTCACACACATACTGCCCCTCTCACACACAAACTACACCCCCACACAGCAGCCTCACACAAACACACAGCACCCCTCACACACACAGAGAACCCTTTGCTCACACACGCAGCACCCCACACACAAACACACAGCACCCCTCACATAAACACACAGCACCCCTCACACACAGCACCCCTCGCACACACAGTACCCCATGTGTGTGGTGGGTGCAGTGTGTTTGTGTGAGGGGTTCTGTGTGTGTGAGGGGGTGTAGTGTGTGAGGTGGTGTAGTGTGTTTGTGTGAGGGTTATGTGTTCTGTGGGCTGCAACACACACTACACCACCTCACAAACAAACACCACCTACCACAAACACTGCACCCCTCACACACACTACACAACCTCGCACAAACACTACACCCCCTCACACACAGCATCCCTCACATAAACACATTGCACCCTTCACACACACACTACAGCCCTCACATACTCACAGGGAAAACAAGGCCCACACAAAAATTTTGGATAGAGGCCTGGGAATTGTGGGATGACTATTTATTTATTTATAAAATATTTTACCAGGAAAGATACATTGAGATTTCTCTCGTTTTCAAGTATGTCCTGGGTCCACAAATCATTGCATTGTTACAGTTAGTGTACAATAAAATACAAATACAATATTAATATACAATATATACAAAATTTAACATAGAACAGGTAGGAAATATATAATCAACCATGACAGGTACATTCTGTTTTGAGGTATGTAGAGAGGGATCTCTTAAAGGACTTTAAGCTTAGGGAAGATTTTAATTTTTGCGGGAGGTCGTTCCACAAATGCGGTGCTCTGTAGGAGAAGGAGGATCGGGCTGCTTTCTTTTTATGTTGAGGTAGACTAAGTAAAGTGTTGGTACTGGATCGGAGGTTGTAGGAAGTGGGAACAGCCGGGGAAAGCATTATAGGCTATAATAGACTATAATAGGCGAATAACCCCAAACATCTCAAATTAAGAAAAACAAAATGGAAATCTAATACTAACTGGAACTAAAAGTTGTACCATAAGCCTTCTCTACCTCGATCATACCTCCCCCCTCCCTCCTTTCCCCTACCCACCCCACAACCCCTCTGTTCAAAACAAAAATGAAAATGTGCGAAGTGCAGCAGAATTACTATAGAGATGGTAACTACAGGAAATAGGCTAATAAATGTAACTGCTTGAAATAAATGTATGACAATACTTGACCTGTATAAAACTATGTATGTTCAAGACAGTAACAATATAAAGTAAATAACAAAATTATGTACGCTGTACCTCTGTACTATCCTAAAAATTGCTAATAAAAAAAAAGTGCTAATAAAAAAAAATTTAAAAAAAATACTGAAATATAATATTCAGAATTAGCTTTGAGTAAGGACATATTTATCACATCATGAGTAACTATATGGCATGCTTCTTTATTGTAAATGGTGGGGAGAACTCTTTCGTTCACGCATCAAATTTATACATTGTTGTATGCTATTCTGATGTTGGAGTACATGTGCAAATGTGTAAAATGTATTTACAATCACTAGAAAAAGTTCTAGCAGTGTTTGCCAGTGCTTGATCTGTGATTAGTGTGCAGAGTTTTGACCCTGATTGATTTTATATGTAGAAATGCATTGCTTACATGGACATAATTTAAAAACAGAAATGCATTTGCATTTATTTAGTGATGCAGTAGCATGTTATTAATCATCTTATAATACCCAATAACAACGGACTTCCATAATTTATTTAGCACAGTGCTTGTTTAATTTCATAAATTTTCTAGAAATTTCAAGTAAGGTTATTAAAAATACTAGTTTTAATAAAGTAACAACAGATTTTTTGTTGTTTTTTTATGGCAAGCAGAATTTGATATTGTAACTTTAAAGGGAAATTATCATATTATTAGATGTTTTATTAATTAGATTCAGTATGATGTTTACTTTTTTCAGCAAGCTCCTAGAATGCTGATATAGCTTTCAGTAGAATTCATATTAGTTTATTGTATAATACAAAAGGAGATATTTTTCAAGGCAAAAATAGGTAGCTTAAATATGTTCTAATCACTGCACAAAACCAAATGAACAACCTCCACCCCCCCTCCAAAAATAAATAAATCATTTGTTATATGTGTTATCTTGATACATCTGCTCCAACATGTGCTTGCTAACAGGTCTTCAAGACTGATCTTCTAGTAACCTGAAATCTAGATCTTTATCTTCAGTTTTACAGAAGATACGTCCATAAGTGATCATGTCTTTCTGACAGATTAAACTATGCTAATATCAACTTTTTATAGTTAAATAAGTCATTGGTGATTATGCCGAAAAGTATTTTTGTAAAAAAAAAAATATTGCTATGAGAATACTTTTATGTACACCTGCTATGGCAAAAAGAAAATAAATAGAACAGATACATTGAAATATATTGTAATACATTATTTATACAAAAAAAGTGAAAGGATATTGTTTATTTTATTCTAAATCTGAGTAACATCAAATTAGTGTTATTGTTTTTTTCTGTAATTAAATATAATCTACCTTTTTTAAAAAGTTTAAAATCTGACTATTGATGGTGAAATATAAAAATATGTTACAAAATATGAGTTGCTAAAAGGGAAGTTATAGTCACCAAAACAAGCAGTTTCTGTGTATAGATTATGCCTCTGAAGTCTCACTGCTCAATTCTCTGGCATGTAGGTGTTAAATCAATTTTGTTTCTGTCTATATATCCTATCTATACCCTGGCTGTGACGGAAACAGCCTGCATGAAAAGAAACTGGTTTTATTTTCAATCAGAAGTTAACTTACTTTAGAATTTTTATCTTTTGCTCTGTAAATGTAACTTGAATTACACACAAGAGGCTCCTACAAGGTCAAACAAGCTATTAACAGTGCAGGAGACTATTTGAGTGTCTTTTTTATACTTATCCTAAGCTAATGCTTCAGTTCTATAGAGGTTTCTAGACAGAATAGAAAACTATCTTGGACTGGCTCTGGACTTAATGTTGCTTTAAATGAATACGCTAAGCAAATAGAGATCATGTAAAACTAACTAAAATGCATTCTATGAAGAAGCTAGTAAAAATATAGGATGTACCAGTGAATGTGATATACTTGGATTTGGCTAAGGAATTTGATACAGCTCCACAAACAATGTTACTATTAAAACTGAAATAATTTAGTTTGGATGAAAAATCGTATTCTTGGATAGAACACTAGCTTAAAAATAGACTATAAAGAGTAGTTGTAAATGAAAAATGTTCAAATTAGACACAAGTGGTAAGTGGAGTGCCCGAGAGTTCTGTCCCGAGTCCTCTTCTCTTTAATCAATTTATAAATTATCTTAAAGTGGACATTGAAAGTCATTTGTCAGTTTTTGAAGATGACACAAAACTAGGTGAGGTAATATAGTCTGAACATGATATAGCTTCTCTACGTAATGATTTGTATAAACTGGGGAAATGGGCAGGCAAGTGGAAAATGATATTCAATATAGATAAATGCAAAAATGCATTTTGGAATAAGGAACCCATAAGACACTTATACTGTAAGTGGGGTTGAGCTAAGGGTAACATTAAATGAAAATAACTTCAGAAGAATAGCAAACAGTATGCAATGCCGGTCTGATCAGGGTGGTCAGGACTACTAAAATCTAGTATGATGTGTGTCCGATTACAGATACAAATGAATCCAAACATCATATCTCTTAACAAAAAAAGGTTTAAACAGTCCTAGAAAATGTAGACTAATGCTTAGAGAGGTTAAGAGGCCCCGAGCCCACTTGGCCTATGTCCAGGAGACCTATATTCCTATATAAGACCCATATCCCTAAGTCCTCCAACATAAAATTAACTGATTAAATAAGTGACAGAGCCTACATATTTAGAAACAAACTAGAGTTGTCATACTGGTAAAAAAAAGAGCTGTAAACAGCTCTTTGGGAGATCATTTGATCTAGACCCTTGGGTGATTCTTCTTGGGGAAAGAGCAGGAGGGTGAGGTGTGGCAAGACATTTGGAAAGTAACATGTCAAGTCTCAGTCTGTGTGGGAATACAGGAGTAGGCTGTTAAAATGATGATGAAATGGTTCACCAGTCTGGTCAAGCTATGTAGAATGGGAAGAAATTATTCCAACCTGCACGGGGGAATATGTGTGGCTAAAGGTACTTACACCCACATGTGGTGGGAATGCCAATGACTGGTACCATTCTGAAAGTGTGTACAAAATATGCTGGCTAGGGTTTGGTTTACTCAGGATAGGGTTACTTAGAGTTAAGGTAAACACAAGTTGGGGATAGATAGAGTTTGAAATAGCATTACAGTTTGATGTGTCACAGATAAAGTCTCTTTACCAAATAGTGTTCCTGGGAAGCAAGTGAAGAGTTGAGAAGTATGGCAACAAGTCCTGTGTGAGGTTGTATGAACTTTATAAACTGTAGAGCTGAAAGTGGAATGATGTATGAGTGTGCATTCATGTGCCTGTGCATGTGTGTGAGGGTGTATGCTTGCGTGTGTGTGTACATATTTATTAAAAATTTACAAACGGAGACCTGTGAATAAGTGCAAATTAAATGCAAGGATATTTCTTCATTTAAAAAAAATTAAAGTAAATTCACAGTTAAAAAAGCTAAGGTTAGAAAAATGCGTCTTGAAGTACCACTCATAGTGGGGGCCTAATATTTTGATTGATGCATGTGCACCACTACAGAGTTTGTTTTGCTTTTGGCTTAAAAAGACTGAGGCAAAATGCAAATCCTCAGGAGGTTGCAGCTTCTTCCCACAAGTCTAGAATGATTTATAAGGTCTGTAATGTACTTTTATTTCAGTCTATTGCCAGTGTAAATGTTCCTTAGACTCCTACTTCTTCTATTCCAACAGATCCAGGCTCCCAGTAATAATGCCTTTTTATGCTAAGTGTTTAATGGCTTGTGCCTGGTGCATTATTGTAGACAGCTGTGATTTTCAAATGTCAAATAATGAACATGATGTATGATACATTTTCTTTTAAAACATAATAATAGAAAGTCATGGAAATCCAATAAAAAATAGATCTTGACTGATCTTGACTTCTCCTTAAATTATGCTATTAAATTACAAATCAAATGTTAGCTGGATTTAGTTGATAATATGTGTCTAATGACACATGCAATACTTTTTGTAGCAGTTTGCTGTAGAAGAACATTTGGGAACATTCTCTGACATATAGGAGCAATACTTCAATATGAAAAATATGCCGGAGCAGCTGAAGAGCTTATGGTGAGCAGACTTTATTACAGCTTAAAGCTATAACTTAATAAACACTGCTCACCATAACATATTTGAGTGCTCAGGCATCTTTGTCATATTCAAGTATTGCTTTGGGTCTCACCAGAACAGCCTAGATGCACCTTCGCTGGTATATTTATTGATATATTGACTTGGACTTTACAGTTAAAAGCAGTGACACTGACCTTAGGAAATCAGACACTGTGGTGTAGTGTATATATATATATATATATATATATATATATATATATATAATATATTTGTGTTTTTGTCATGAAACAAGCCATTTGGCAAATGTAAGTCAAACCAGAGGAAAAAAAAAATTTTTTTTTTTTTATTTGCTTCATCCATTAAAAATATTAGATTAAGTGTTGCTTTTAAAATAATTAATGCACACTATACAACCAACTATTCTATATATAATCAGAAAATGACATTGGTAGTCCAATTACATAATGCATCAATGTTTAATTGATTATTTTTGCTGTAATATACATCATATAACCAGGTGGCTTTGCTTAATTGAAATTCTTGCCTAAAGACAGGAATTATTTATAAATCTCAACAATTAAATTAAGACGTTGCATTATTTTCCATGGACCTCATGGAGAATCTTAATAAGATGTTTTATAATTTACAAAACACAATATAAATACAAAAATAAATAATGCTATACTGGACTCTGGTGAAGGCAAAAATGTTGGTCACTAGCCAAATTTTCTCTTTTTTTTTAAAAACTAAAATCATTACATTTAGATATCCATTTGATCTGTATAACGCTTGTCTAGAAGGTTAATACGGACAGGGGATTTTAAGATGAACAGTATATTAATACACAATGCAAGATGATATAAAAAGCTCCAAAAGACTTGCCTCATGAGGAAACAATATTTTTATGCTGTTGCATTCAAATTGCAAGATTATGCCGGTTTATCTTGGCTGTTTTAACATATAATTAAATAGAAACAAGAACATGGATGACAAATTTTCTATTGAACTATTACAATGAAAATATATTTAGGATATATATATATATTTATATATATTTAGGAATTAGGTTAAGTTTATTATTATGAGAAGGTAGGGTAAAAGGATAATGTTTATTGTAAAGATGGGATGGAAACTTCTATATTAAGTAGAATAAAAAAAGTTAATAATTTTCTCAGAAATTTTAATTTTGTTTGGGACACCTGATGCTCATTCATGTGACGGTTCAGCTCGGCAGAACATTGTTCACGAAAAACTATTCTGGGAAACATTAGAACAAAATTATAAGAGGCACAAGCATAACCAGTGTATTGCAAAATATATACATAACGATTATGTATATATTTGTCATTACATTGATAGGAGCAGATTAAATGAGAAAAAGTAACCAACAGAGGGGAAAGGAGATTATATATATATATATACTACTTGTATAATGTGTAAATATATAGAGATATTTTTACCGTTCCTCCTTTTTTCCCTGTATCTGTCACTTCTCACTAGATCTGTGAATAAAATCATCATCTAGTGGCTGTCCCCTAATCATCAATCATCTTTTGTAACATCAATCATCTTTTTTTTGGTGCCACATGCAGAATTTCGAATTCCATTACTCTAGTCATTTGCTCAGGTAAGTGTCCATATGGCAATTTAGATATACAGTGAGGGAAAAAAGTATATGATCCCTGCTGATTTTGAACGTTTGCCCACTGACAAAGAAATCATCAGTCTATAATTTTAATGGTAGGTGTATTTTAACAGTGAGAGACAGAATAACAAACAAAAAATCCAGAAAAACACATGTCAAAAAAGTTATAAATTGATTTGCATGTCAATGAGTGAAATAGGTATTTGACCCCTTTGACTTAGTACTTGGTGGCAAAACCCTTGGAAATCACAGAGGTTGGCAATGGTTGGCAATCACAGAGGTCAGACGTTTCTTGTAGTTGGCAACCAGGTTTGCACACATATCAGGAGGGATTTTTTTCCCACTAATCTTTGCAGATCCTCTCCAAGTCATTAAGGTTTCGAGGCTGACATTTGGCAACTCGAACCTTCAGCTCCCTCCACAGGTTTTCTATGGGATTAAGGTCTGGAGAGTGGCTAGGCCACCCTAGGACCTTAATATGCTCCTTCTTGAGCCACCCCTTTGTTGCCATGGCTGTGTGTTTTGGGTCATTGTCATGCTGGAATACCCATCCACAACCCATTTTTAATGCCCTGGCTGAGAGAAGAAGGTTCTCACCCAAGATTTGATGGTACATGGCCCTGTCCATCGTCCCTTTGATGCTGTGCAATTGTCCTGTCCCCATAGCATAATGTTTCCACCTCCTTGTTTGACGGTGTTCTTGGGGTCATAGGCAGCATTCCTTCTCCTCCAAACATGGCGAGTTGAGTTGATGCAAAATAGCTCAATTTTGGTCTCATCTGACCACAACACTTTCACCCAGTTCTCCTTTGAATCATTCAGATGTTAACTGGCAAACTTCAGACGGACTTGTGCACGTGCTTTCTTGAGCAGGGGGGACTTAAGGGCGCTGCCGGATTTCAGCCTTTCATGGCATATTATGTTACCAATTGTTTTCTTGGTAACTATGGTCCCAGCTGCATTGATATCATTAACAAGATCCTCCTGTGTAGTTCTGGGCTGATTCCTTACCATTCTCATAATAATTGAAACTCCACGAGGTGAGATCTTGCATGGAGCACCAGACTGAGGGAGACTGACAGTTATTTTGTGTTTCTTCCCTTCACCAATATGCTTGTTGATAGTCTTGTAGCCCATTCCAACCTTGTGTAGGTCTACAATCTTGTCCTTGACATCCTTGGATAACTCTTTGGTTTTGGCCATGGTGGAGAGTTTGGAATCTGATTGAATGCTTGCTTCTGTGGACAGGTGTCTTTTATACAGGTAATGATCTGAGATTAGGAGCACTACCTTTAATAGAGTTCTCCTAATCTCAGCTCGTTACCTGTATAAAATACACCTGAGAGCCAGAAATCTTGCTGATTGATAGGGGATCAAATATTTATTTCACTCATTGACATGCAAATCAATGTATAACTTTTTTTGACATGCGTTTTTCTGGATTTTTTTGTTTGTCATTCAGTCTCTCACTGCTAAAAATACACCTACCATGTATTTGTCAGTGGGCAAACATTCAAAATCAGCAGGGGATCAAATACTTTGTTTCCTCACTGTACAGAATACCGATTATATCAAGCGTCCCTGAGAAATGTGACACCACTCCATGATATCTAGACATATCTCCTACTTTTGGAATTCCCCATTGAATCATGAAATATGAAGGGAATGTCAGAAAAACTAAAACCGTCAAAGCTTCTACAGATTACTGGAGGACTGGGAGTATTAATCTAAGGAGTAAACTGATAAATACGCAGAAAGTTTATTCCCACCTGTAAGGCTAGAACATTCTCTGCTAATATTTACTGAAATTCCATAATATACAAAATATATATGTTGTACATCATTGGTATGATGTTGCATAAAACCATTAAGTATCAATAAATAAATAAATAAAAATCCATAATTATATTCAAGAGAACAATAGAGCCACAGAGATCATCCAAATTTCTGTTATTAATTAAAGATTACTAACAAGGGACAGATGGAATCTCCCTATGAATCATATCCACTAGCGTCTGCTATCTGTATGAAACTAATGAAGTAAAGATACCATAAATCCACAGTGTGTCACATTATTTACATAGAAATGCTATCTGCTTATGATATATTTGCCAAATTATGTGTATTTTCAATGACTACTAAGTCTACATAATTTTATATGAATTGTGTGATTTGGAAAGGGTGACAGAGTGGGACAAACTGTATATGCAAGACATTTTTATATATATACTGTAACTTTTTTATACATACTGTATACGGTATATATATATACTGTAACTTTTTTTATACAGACTGTATATATACAGTATGTATAAAAAAGTTACAGTATATATATATATATATATATATACACACAGTTATCTGATTTTCAACGGAATGTCCACCAATAAAATATATAATAGAAATATGCCAGAGAAAATTTAAGAATTGTTGATTTTTTATTTAATCTAAAATAAAATGTGATTGATAACTATGCTATTGGGTTTATGAAGGTTCGTAATACATTTCCCAACATTAATGCAGAAACAATCATAACAACAACATAACATAACAACAACAGTCAGAATCTGCATTGGAAAATCGCACATCACGCATATTGCTCTCCTCAAAAACAATTTTTCATAAAAGTCAGGGACTCGGCCATCTGTTTAAAATGTGGTACATATGGAGCAGAACTCTACCAATGCTATTGGGGAAATACGGGAATTGAGGCATTCTGGAAACATGTTCAAAATTATATAACACAATTAATCTTTAGATCTTTTAACATTTCTCCACTTTGGGGGTAACAATGTAAAACTCTAGCCATGTTCCAAAATTATCCCATATTATCTTAACCCAGCATGTAAACGTATACTATACCATTATATCTGCCCCTCTCCCCAAAATTATTTTTCACTTGGTACCCCTGTATTGTATTTAAAATTCAATTAAATTTTTAATTTACAGACTGGTACTTGACCAGAGTTATGGTGGGCCAACCTCCCATAGCTCCATAAAACATTTTATTTATCAATACAACACACCATAGGCTTGTTGCTGACGACATTGAATTAACTTCATGCTCAAATACCCAGAGAACAAAAAGGAGGAAGAAGTGACAGTGTTTGCTTAAAATACATTATCTGTTGATGTGATATCAGTGAAAAAGCTAGTTGTTTTACGAATATAAAATGTTTAACTAACATTTAATGAAAAAGATAAAACTGTATTCTAAGAGAATTACTCATTTTGATAAATTGTCATCTGGAGGGTTTTATAAACTGCTGTCATGACTGATTTGTTAATCATCTGTCTGTTTTACAATACGCATTATATTTCACAAAATCCATAATATTGCACAACTGGAGATACGTTATTCTTTTTATAATTCCATATAAATATTTGGAATCTTGAACATTATTGGTTCACCATCTTAAGAGTACTTTTATTTCCAATGGGAAATATTTACAATATTAAGGAATATCTTATTACATAGTTCATGTAGTCATATTAAAGATTGAACACATAACATGACATAACTCTGTTATTCTATATGCTAGTAGTATTAACAGATATTGTTTATTTTTAATGGTAGGCAGGCCAACAGCGCTGGTGGGAGACTGAGATTTCTGTTGAAGGAAACATTAAGAAAGGAGAATTAATTACAAACAACCTTACAGAGCTGGTAAAGCCGGAACCCTATGAAATTCGACTGACTCCAATCAACAGATTTGGGGAGGGGGACTCAGCTATTCGTTTAATTAAATACAGTGGTGAGTTCAATTTATTTGTAAATATCAGAATATTGTAAAGTGGACATCGCAAATGTGTGAATGTTAAGATAAGATTCCTGCATATTCTCATATTTAATCTAAAACATTCACTTTTACATTTGCACCAGTTTTGTGCAAATGCTCCATTATATATATATATATATATATATATATATATATATATATATATATATATATATATATATATAGTTTCTCCACTTTTATACATTAAGGACATTTTTAACTATCATTTTTATAATTCACCAAATGATCCATGTCTGCCATTTCTTAATCCTCTTTGAGATTATTTGCTTCTTTATACAATGACAATGCCTCTATTGTATAATGACAAAAAAGTGACATGAAAAATGTAGTGCAGATGAATAAAAATATTGGCACAAACAAAAAATTTAGTAAGAACAGAGTGTCCCACGAAGGGACTATTGGTGTGTACAAGTGAACCTGAAAAAAGGGGGTAACCCTTGGTTTGACAACAGGAAGAAGGCATAAATGTCCACAGGATAAAAATCCAATGGACATAACAAGGTTCCTTGTGAAATATAAAACTAATATTTTAAAAATATATACAATTTTACATTTTAATACATTTTATTAGGTATTTAGAAAAAAGACAACACAGACCCATAAAAAGAGCCATAATCAGGTGAAGGCTCTATAATTCCAAAAGGGGATTGGGATGTTGGCTGAGGATGATCGTAGTAGGATTTTGAAACCCTAAAAGGGTTTAAAAATCAACTACAGAAGACATCTTGTGGCTATAATGAAAGCCAGTATTAGGCCCTATAAATAAATGTCATTATTATGGGAAAACTGTGTGAAATAAACTGTATTCAATGTAGCCGAGTGACAACTCGAACTGTTAGTAAAAACTGTATCAACTACAGGAGACCTCTTGTGGCTAGGATAAATGGCAGTTTAATGCCTTTTAGAAAGAACACCACTATTATGGGTAAATTGTGTTGAATACAAATATATCCAATATAGCCGTGCAGCAACTCAGACTGCTACCTGAAAGGATGTCACTCTGGTGTAAATCTCTATATCCCTTACAGTCAACCACTTGTGGCTATAAAGAGAGGCAATACAAGGTCCTCTAGATCAAACCCACTATTATGGGTAGACTGTATTGATCAGATGTTACCAGTGTGACAATGTATCAGTACACACTGCTTACAAATATATATTACACATACTGGGTTACAAATGGCATCTTAAAAAATAAAAAGTATAAACCCTTTTAGTGTTTCAAACTCCCACTATGATCTTCCTCAGCCAACATCCCAATCCAGTACGCTCTAGAGTCTGCCCCATTTAGTATTATAGAGCCTTCACCTGTTTATGGCTATTTTTTATTGGGTCTATGTTGTATTTTTTTGCTAAATACCTAATAAAATGTATCTAATTGTATATATTTTTCAAATATTAGTTTTATATTTCACAAGGAACCTTTTTATGTCCATTGGATTTTTTATCCTCTGGTTATTTATGCATTCTTCCTGTTAACAAACAAAATATGCAACAAACGTTTGGTGTGCCACTTTTGATACATAACCACAATTGAGTTTCGGGGGAAAAAAGCATATCAGCAAATATATTTTGGATAAATTAACTTTCAACCATGCACTTACACAATGGTGAGCATATCTGATTTCCCAAAGATCTCGACAAAGATCGGTGTAATCACACACTGTAGCTTTCAGACTTAAAATGTTTTGACTCCATACTATAGATATTTATTCATGCTTATTTTGCATTTATGTTACATTTCTAGTATTCATTAAATCCTATAGATCTTCTATGAACAAGCAGAAGTGATTGTGATTAAAATTCAAATGTATAAGTGAAAGCTCCATGTAAAGTTTGTGGTAAATGCTCGCCAGGACATGTTTGAAAATTAAAAATATTCTAATAAATTTTGACTCTGTCAAAAGTGTTTGCCCTATACACCATGCCATATTGAACTGACAGGTGCACGTTAAAGTTCACCTGTAAGATATTAGTACATTTAGCAACCAGAGATTCCCATGATAAATCATATAGGGATTTGTAGGTGAAGATATACCTTTTTGTTTAATATATAACTAAAAATTAGCTAAAGGGTGTGTTAAAACTAAAACAATGTTTTATTATAGAAAGGTCTAGCACAGGGGTCAGCAACCTACGTCACAGGTGAGTAGTTAGGTATGGCATTTGGATTGTTCAGGAAGTAGCATTACCTGGAGACGTGCATAATGACTTGTGTGGTGGTGATGATAGGTATCATTCCCTTGGTTGGTGTTTCGGTGGTGCTGCTAATGCTTGTCTGGGTTCCGGCAAGTCTTCTGAAGTAAGTTCCCAATGCTTGCAGCATCTTTATACCTTCTTTCAGAGTTTAGAGTACATGCTGTGTTCCATTTACCATAACAGAAGTTTGGTGGGGTATCACCATCTATAGGGAATGTTTTTGTTATGGAGGCATTGAGTAACTGTGAGGAATTCCCTACGCCTAGCCAATGTAATCAGTATATATGAGATGTTGAAACAGAAAATACTTGAATTTTCTGGCTGCCATCAACAAAGCTTCTTTGGAGCGGTAGTAGTATTAGACTGACGATGGTTTCCTGTTTCCGGAACCCCTTTTAGTTTAGGCAGTCTGTGTGTCCTGTCTATAAGCCAGTCCCCACTTTGCAATACCAGCAAGATTGCTTGCAATATTGAAATCATGTATGTGTGTAATTCTTCAGCTGTAACTGATTTGGGGATGCCCCTTATCCTAACATTATTTCCCAGTGTCTTCTGAATACATTACCTTCAAAAGCATTTGCACCTTTTCAGCTTCCAAGGTGGAGAATCGATTTATGAGTTCATTACGGGCAACACACAGTTCCTTCATGTTGCCTTCTAGATGGGATGTCCTGTTTCCCAGGTCCTTTATGTCCTTGAGCAGATCAGCATTGATGCCCCTGAAGACTACTTTACCTGAAGGGTTGGTCATAGGGCCATTATGGAGCTTTTTGACAGCCACTGGAGCACACTCTGACACCTTTGCTAGTCTCTCCGACTCTAAGGCTCTGTCTGACATAGGAGAGCTTACCCTTCAGTAAACACAATCTTTCCTTGTATGAGCCTTTATTTTGGGGTTGCAACATGTCCCTGGGTATCTTATGGAACTTGCAGGGAGACATTGTGTGTTCAACGGGCAGATAGGTCAACTCGATTCCATCAAGTAGTTAGGAGTGCTGCAGGATTGAAAAGCTAGGAGCGATGCTTACATGAGTCCACTCTTGGCTCAACTTCGGTAGGCATTGGCTACATATGTCAAGACGGACTTTGAGAAGTCCTTCTTGGGCACAGAAACTTGTAAGATCATGTTTCCAAAGCTATCCCAGAGTTCTCAGCTTGCTCTGCTGTAGATCACCGATTTAAAAAAAAAAAAAAACTGTTTAAAACTGTGTTTATTGCTAAAGTATGTGTAGATAGGGAATATGATGCCTGTAGGTGCTTATTTGCATGTCGAGTTGAAAACTCTGGTATAGTTGTGGAAACATGATATCTTTAGTTTTTGTGTTCATGGAGGACTTCTCAAAGTGTGGCTTGAAATATGCAGATAATTCATAACATTAATTTGGGGCACTGTGGGAGCCTTTCTGAGGCTTCTCAATGAGTAGCTCCTGAAAATGGTAGGGCTTGCAAAGACTGCAGTTCATAAGAACTACAGCAATTGCAAACTGTTTTAAGATATACCCCTAATGAATACATGCATGAAAATGCATGCATATATTAACTGAGGGTGTATCTACTAAACAGTGATTTAAATTTGATTTCTTATAGGGCAGTATAATATTCCTTTAACACCAACACAACATACAAATAAACACTTGCAAAGGAAGAGGAACACTACACAAACCTTCCATGATAATACTATATACAAACACACCTGCATTCAAATACCAGTACTTCACTCAAATGCACATCTACATTCACACACCTACACCATAGAAAACATGTTTACATTTAAACATACAGATACTGCTCACAAATAGACACCTGCAAAGAAAGGAAAATTGTAGAATCCCAACTGGCAAAACCTTTTTTGGAGTTGTATGACAGTTGACAATCTACCTTTGACCCCCCTTGTACTAGAAGGGGCTCTAAAAGGTTCCTAAAAAAGGCCTTCTCTGTTTAAATTCCACCACTGGTTCAGAAGACACAACTACTTTCTATAAATATAACATTTAGTACCCATAAAAATAATGATTAAAAAAAAATCAGGGAAGGCACTTAGTAACCATTCCTTGCACACAATAATACACACACTAATGCTCTGATACTTGGAACAAACTGTTCTGGAATGTTTTCTCATCCTTCTCGTAGAATGTGTAATAAAATAATAAAATAGCACCAAAACAAGCTTTCCCCAAGTAAATCATTTATAATAGTTATGTTATAATTCTCACAACTGAAACAATTGTATGAATTACTTGTAAAATAAATTGCTCAATTAATAATACAATATAATCAATGGACATAAAATGGGCCAGCTGTTGCACTAAGGATCATTTATACGAATATTGTCTGAAGAAAATATGTACTTTGACATTGTTAAATTATAATTTATTGTCTTTTTGTTGGATAAATACTCATTGCACTTCATATTTATTTTTCCTGAACAAAATAGTATCCATAATTAAAAATATAAAATGTAGATATTACCTTGAATAATTGGCACACTTTATAGTAGAGGACTCAGTGGCTTCTGGCTTTGGGGGATCCTTTTATAATAACTACTGAGTAATTGGCCTTGATATAAATTCATGCAGATACAGGATTTCCTCTATAATTAGCATCTTCACACTAAGCTGCCAAAGATTGTGGCTTTGAGCTTCTAAGTCTCTGCATAGTTACAGGCATAGTGGTAGGAGACAAAATGTACCCGTCAAAATCATTTGCATGGTAGTAATGAAATCCCGCTTCCCTTCTAATGTTTGCCATTCAGTTCAAGCTTTAAGGGCATTAACAGTATGCACACTATTCAGTATGTCTGATGTAGTCATCAAGGGGTTCTGGGATCCTCCAATTTTTTTCTGAAAAGGTTAATTAAAGCAATAGCGAATTAAAGAAATTTTGTTTATCATGTCTTTTAATTACGCCTTTTCCATTTCTTTGCAGCACCAATCAATCCACATTTACGTAAGTATTAAAATCATTTTGTATTCACATTTAAAATATTTTTAAAGTTTCAGTCAATTTTAAAAAAAAAGTTAATTTAAATGGTGTTAATAGAAAAGGACAATATTAGACAATGTATTTTATTGATTTCATTAATTAATTAAGCTTAATGAATAATAATATGGCATTCAGACAGAGATCTCGAATGTTGTTCTTTTTGGTCTAAAGCTTTTCATGTCTTCGTGTGTATATATGTAAATAAGATGACCCATATAATTTAGTGAATCATACAGTAATCAGTGTAATTGCAGCAACCAACATGAAATCCTGGTAATAAGGTTTAGATACAATAAAAAAAACGTGCTGGTGCGCCAAATTCACAAAATCCATCCTTAGTGCATATAAAGCAACTTCTTAAAAGTGATATTCACAATTTACCAATTTAGTGTATATTGGGTGTGTATAAAACAGTAATAAAAACTGCAACGTGACAGAAATATATATACTTACAAACTTGCAAATGCACAATTACGGTGTCTGAATAGGAGACAAAAAAAAACACAGAAGGTACTCCTAATTCAATAACGTTACAAAACAAAATAACTTTTAACTGTTTAACTCACAAGTAGACAGTGGTAATTGCCCCACTCTATGCTATAACACCCAGGGATCATCAGCCCCTAAAGAGCGTGGGATCCGATATATGCTTTTGTGACCAGGATTGCAGGTAAATATAAAAGCCACCCGGACAGGTTAAGGCACTAGTGAATCATTTCACATTTTGCTATATTTACAATAAACATCTACCACAATGGCCAAACTCTGCAAACACTGTTTAAGTATTTTTATTCCCACCTGGTCAAGTCGATGTGTCACCATTTTCTTTTACAAACATCAGTTTTGTTCATCTCTCTCCAGCCATGTTTGCTACTCGCAAAATCTTTATAAAGTTGTCTTATTGTTGACATATTTTGGGCTTGGACTATTATGCTCATTTGATCCCCTGTGGACTGGGTTATGAATTAAAAAGAATAATGTGGTATCCATATAATTAAAAGGTGAGTCCATTAGAAACAAATAGTAGAACATTAAAAGAAGTCTTTGGAAAGAATGAAAACAAGAAGCACAGACATCCAAACCAAGAGTTTCTCTTCCTAGTAGAAATGTTATGATATACAGCAAAGATGGATGCAGCACCTCAGAATGCAGAGTACAATATGTTGAAACAAAAAGGGAACAGAGAGAGTCCAGTTGTGTAGTATGGTCTATGAGTGGGAGCAGTCAAAAGGGTAATAAGATGCACTTACAATATTCAGAGCTTGCAATCAACTCTACTCAGTAGGGATGAGCGGTATAACCTCACTTGTGGTGGATGACAAAAAATTTACACAGGTTCTTATATGCAAAACACAAAAAGAGAGAAAGGTGATATAGGGTAAAGTAAATTCTCAACCATATATAACAGAATAAAATAAGTATTAACATTCACATATAAGTTAACCCAAAATGGCTCTCTTATCAGTGTATGTGTGTGTATATTTGTGTGTTTCTGTGTGTGGCAATGTGCATATGTGTGAGTGTATGGCAAAGTATGTGTGTTTGAGAACATATGCTTGCATTCAAACACGAAAGAAACAAAGAAACAAAGAAAGAAAAAGAAAAAGAGAGGGAGAGGGAGAGAAGGAAAGAATGAATTAGTTGAGCTGAACACTTAAAAATAGACCAAATGTTTAAAAGTAACAGAACAGTCAAAATTATGAATTAAATACAAAATATTAACCAAATGTGGACTGAATTTGAGTGGTAACACACCATTATATTCTGTTGGAATTCAACTGAATGATTTCTGACAGGAATTAGCTTTATTAAAAGAACATGAAAATTAGGCACTGTACTCTCACATGTAAAGACACATTTTCACACCCTTTTGGACAAGCATGGTGATGCAATCAAAATCCTATCTGATGATTTGTGAGTGAGCTGGCTATATCTTTTATCTATTGGTATGTATGCAATATAATTAACACGCTTGGTCATGGCAGGGAAATTCAATTTGACCGAATCAATTTGTCTGAAAAAAAAGTGTACTCTGCTTCACCAAATTCTTTTTTTTTTATTCTTTATTTATAGCGTGCAGGGAATTACAATCATGCATGGTGTGCCACGATAGCACGAACAAGAATATACATTATAGATTTTCATGGCTGTTTTAAACAAGACTGCACATTTTATAGTTAAGATAGACAAGTTAGACTAAGCATTTTTCAGTTTTAAATGGTTCACATGCTGATGTTGAGTATGTCAGTTTACGTTAAGTCGTACATTGGTTGGGTCATATTGATAAGATGCATGAGGTATGCCTAGTCAGAATATGCACTTTAAGTGATAAAGGAACAAGAATAAAAAATAAACATGCTTTCAACATTGTAGTAGATGGCTGGTAACCATGGACAGGCTAATTAGAGCTGACTAACAGTTAACCGAGATGCTCGCCACGGAATGTTTCTTAAATAAAGTAAAGCAGGGGTCGCTGAGCTAACTGAGTTGCTTAACAGACAGTAGACTTGTAACCTTAGCTATGTCTCAGTGCCGACATTTCTTACTAAATTAAGTAAGCATTATGTGAGTGACTCCGTCTAGACTATGAGCAAGTAATTAGAGCACAAATTGTTCACTTACAGTGTGGGAGCTTGCGACTAGTGAGACATGGAGAGGTGTGCGTGAACACATTTATGCTGTTGAAAGTAATGTCATTATGAGTAATGTATAAGTGATGTTGATCTATCATATTATGTGTAGACAATACGCATGAATTGATTTGCAGTATGATAAGGTTAGTTGCTACGCTTTAAATTACTAAACGATGCAGGCATTTAAAATATATAAGCTGGTGACCCTGTGGTCTAATTTACATGCTGCGGGAACATATCCAGACTCTGTTTGCAGTGTCGAGTGTCGTCCCATAAGTAGCTAGACTAGAGTGCTATTTCACTGAGAAGGGGTCGTCTAAAAGGTTAATCAGGCGAGTTGAAGGGCCATTCCGATTGTACTAATGCTATGATAAATGGGAGCATTAAACATATTTATATAAGGTTGTCCACCCCAGACCCGCTTTGTGTCAGCAGGATGAAAGTCCATGGCTGTGTGTCTAGTTAAGTGGCAGAGTACTGGCAGGGTGGCAGAGCAATAGTTTCCCTGTAATGTACTAGCGATTCAGTCCCATGCCTGCCTCAGGTGGGGAGAGATCTTCGCAGCCATGTTGTGTTCCCTGAGTGATGTCACTTTCGGCTTCTGCATGGCTGTCGGAGAGGGTCGGCGTACATGAGGTCGTCGCTGGGGCTTCGTCCCTCACCGTGAGTTTATCTTCCGTGGTTGTGCTTACCTAGCCGCTCGCAGGAGCCGGTCTCCACCAGGTGTTCAGAATGCTGTCTGATGTGGTTCGTCATGGCTCTGGTTTCTCCGCCACGGTTTAGCTGGTCCCCGGGTGGACTTAGCAGGTACTTGCCGGTTACTCTGCCTCTCATGCCGTCCCGCAGACAGTGCGCGGCAGATGTGTCCGCCTTCTTTCATGCTTGGGTGGCTCACCATGCGGTCTCCGCCATTTTAAGTGCGGCCTCTGCTTTTTAGGGAAGCTTGGTCGCAGCCAGGTGTGCTGGTTTTTCTGCATGTTGGCAGGCCCAGGGTGGGGACCGGGATCACCCCCGCCGGCCCAGAGGGGGGGGGAACAGGGCCGGACCCCCTTAGTCCCACGCTTCGCTCTCACCTCTGGCCGGACAGGATAGCTGGGTAGCGGCCGTCTACCCCGCTCACCGCCCGAGTGGTCTCCATCTTGGGTGACAGAGAGTGCCCCTCCAAGGGACTAAAACTTTTCAGCAAGCCTCTCCTCGGAACCAGGGTGGATGCTTGCACTGGGTCGCCGCAGTTGGTCGTTGTCGGGTAAGGATAAAGTCGGATTTTTGTGGTAAAACTGGGACAGTTAGCAGGAGCTTCACCATCGTGCGACTGCTCAGCATGGCGGCCCGGCCCGCCCCCCTGCTTCACCAAATTCTAACGCCAAACTATTCAGACAAACCAAAAGGGTGTGGAAATTGTCTATACATTTTGCAGTAAAATGCCTAATTTTCATGTTCTTTCTATAAAGCTAATTCCAGTCAGAATTCATTAAATTGAATGCCAACTGAATACAATGGTGTTTTACCACTCAAATTCAGTCCATATTTGGTCAATATTTGTATTTAGTTCATAGAAACATAGAAACATAGACTGTGATGGCAGATAAGAACCATTCGGCCCCTCTAGTCTGCCCAATTTTCTATATACTCTCATTAGGTCCCAGGCCTTATCTTATATCTAGGATAGCCTTATGGCTATCCCACACATGTTTAACTCCTTCACTATGTTAACCTCTACAACTTCAGCTGGAAGGCTATTCCATGCATCCACTACCCTCTCAGTAAAGTAATACTTCCGGATCTTATTTTTCAACCCTTTCCCCTCTAATTTAAGACTATGTCCTCTTGTTGTGGTAGTTATTCTTTTTTTAAATATTTTACCATGTTGATTTCCTTTTTGTATTTAAAGGTTTCTATCATATTTCCCCTGTCTCGTCTTTCCTCCAAACTCTACATGTTAAGATTCTTTAATAGAGATGTCCTGAATAGTTCGCTGGCGAATAGTTCCTGGCGAACATAGCTTGTTCGCGTTCGCCATGGCGGGCGAACAAATGCGATGTTCGGTCCGCCCCCTATTCGTCATAATTGAGTAAACTTTGACCCTGTACCTCACAGTCAGCAGACACATTCCAGCCAATCAGCAGCAGACCCTCCTTCCCAGACCCTCCCACCTAGTGGACAGCATCCATTTTAGATTCATTCGGAAGCTGCATTCTTAATGAGAGGAGGGACAGTGTAGCTGCTGCTGATTTAATAGGGAAATTGATAGCTAGGCTAGTGTATTCAGTGTCCACTACAGTCCTGAAGGACTCATCTGATCTCTGCTGTAAGGACAGCACCCCAAAAAGCCCATTTTAGGGCTAGAACATCAGTCTGCTTTTTTTTTCCTGTGTAATCTAATTGCAGTTGCCTGCCTGCCAGTGTGTGTGTCAGGCTCACAGCGTATACTGTGCCCACTTGCCCAGTGCCACCACTCATATCTAGTGTCACAATAGCTTGCATTTAAAAAAAATATATATTTTTTGACTGTAATATAATAGCAGTCAGTTTCCTTCACATGTGTGCGTTTCAGGGCCTGCCAGGGCACAGTGTCACACCAGTGCAACTCATATCTGGTGTAACAGTAGTGTACATAAAAAAAAATAGAAATTTGACTGTGAAATAATAGCAGTCAGTTTCCTTCACGCGTGTGCATTTCAGGGCCTGCCAGGGCACAGTGTCACGCCAGTGCAACTCATATCTGGTGTAACAGTAGTGTACATTTAAATAAAACAACACTTTTTTGACTGTGAAATAATAGCAGTCAGTTTCCTTCACACGTGTGTGTTTCAGGGCCTGCCAGGGCACAGTGTCAAACCAGTGCAACTCATATCTGGTGTAACAGTAGTGTACATTTAAAAAAACAACACTTTTTTGACTGTGAAATAGTTTCAGGGCCTGCCAGGGCACAGTGTCACACCAGTGCAACTCATATCTGGGGTAACAGTAGTGTACATTTTAAAAAAAAACAACACTTTTTTGACTGTGAAATAATAGCAGTCAGTTTCCTTCACGAGTGTGCATTTCAGGGCCTGCCAGGGCACAGTGTCACACCAGTGCAATTCATATCTGGTGTAACAGTAGTGTACATTAAAAATAAAAACTAGAAATTTGACTGTGAAATAATAGCAGTCAGTTTCCTTCACACGTGTGCGTTTCAGGGCCTGCCAGGGCACAGTGTCACACCAGTGCAACTCATATCTGGTGTAACAGTAGTGTACATAAAAAAAAAATAGAAATTTGACTGTGAAATAATAGCAGTCAGTTTCCTTCACGCGTGTGCATTTCAGGGCCTGCCAGGGCACAGTGTCACGCCAGTGCAACTCATATCTGGTGTAACAGTAGTGTACATTTAAATAAAACAACACTTTTTTGACTGTGAAATAATAGCAGTCAGTTTCCTTCACACGTGTGTGTTTCAGGGCCTGCCAGGGCACAGTGTCAAACCAGTGCAACTCATATCTGGTGTAACAGTAGTGTACATTTAAAAAAAAAAACACTTTTTTGACTGTGAAATAGTTTCAGGGCCTGCCAGGGCACAGTGTCACACCAGTGCAACTCATATCTGGGGTAACAGTAGTGTACATTTTAAAAAAAAAACAACACTTTTTTGACTGTGAAATAATAGCAGTCAGTTTCCTTCACGAGTGTGCATTTCAGGGCCTGCCAGGGCACAGTGTCACACCAGTGCAATTCATATCTGGTGTAACAGTAGTGTACATTAAAAATAAAAACTAGAAATTTGACTGTGAAATAATAGCAGTCAGTTTCCTTCACACGTGTGCGTTTCAGGGCCTGCCAGGGTACAGTGTCACACCAGTGCAACTCATATCTGGTGTAACAGTAGTGTACATTTAAAAAAAATAATTTTTTTGACTGTAATAGATTGAATAGCAGTTAGTTGTCTGCAAGCGTGTGTGTCAGGCCTACAGCGTCTACCCTGCCAACTTCTGCCAGTGGACAGTGCCAGTCATATCTGTTGTCACAGTAGCTTGCACGCATAGTACCTCTAATCGAAAAAAAAAATGACAGGCAGAGGCAGGCCACCCCGCAGGGGCTGTCGTGGTCTGCTTTGCGAATGCACATGATCGCACATCACAAACGCCTATGGGATCAACACATGAGTACAAGCAGCACACAAACTCAAAGCCGCCATCCGCCTCCTGGTCCAGCATCTTCAGCCACGTCAACCATTGCTGTCCTCCTTGCCCCCTCTCAACCATCCGCCACTCCGTCTCTTGCCTTGAGCAGTTCCTGCTCATCTGCCCACAGTCAGGTGTCTGTCAAGGACATGTTTGAGCGTAAGAAGCCAATGTCACAAAGTCACCCCCTGGCCCGGCATCTGACAGCTGGCTTGCCTGAACTCTTAGCCCGTCAGCTTTTACCATACAAGCTGGTGGAGTCTGAGGTGTTCCAAAAATTTGTAGCTATTGGGACACCGCAGTGGAAGGTACCCAGACGAAATTTCTTTGCACAAAAGGCAATCCCCAACCTGTACTCGATTGTGCAAAAGTAAGTAATGGCATGTCTGGCACACAGTGTTGGGGCAAGGGTCCATCTGACCACTGATACCTGATCTGCAAAGCATGGTCAGGGCAGGTATATCACCTACACTGTGCATTGGGTAAACCTGCTGATGGCTGCCAAGCATGGAATGCGTGGCTCTGCAGAGGAGTTGGTGACACCACCACGACTTGCAGGCAGGCCTGCTGCCACCTCCTCTACTCCTCCTACTCCATCCTCTTCTATAACCTCCTCGGCTGAGTCCTCTTCTGCTGCTGCGTCTTGCTCCACATCAACGGCACCCCCCCAGCTCCACAGGTACTATTCCACTTCCCGGAAACGGCAGTGTCACGCCATCTTGGGGTTGACTTGCCTGAAAGCAGAGAGTCACACCAGACCAGCACTCCTGTCTACCCTGAACGCACAGGTGGATCAGTGGCTGACTCCGCACCAACTGGAGATCAGCAAAGTGGTTTGTGACAACGGAAGAAATTTGTTGGCGGCATTGAATTTGAGCAAGTTGACACATGTACCGTGCATGGCACATGTGTGTAATCTGATCGTACAACGCTTTGTGCATAAGTACCCAGGCTTACAGGACGTCCTGAAGCAGGCCAGGAAGTTGTGTGGCCATTTCAGGCATTCCTACACGACCATGGCGCATTTTTCAGATAGCCAGCTGCGAAACAACATGCCAGTGAGGCGCTTGATTTGCGACAGCCCGACACGTTGGAATTCAACACTCCTAATGTTGGACTGCCTGCTCCAACAAGAAAAAGTCGTTAACAACTATTTGTATGACCGGGGTGCTAGGACAGCCTTTGCGGAGCTGGGAATTTTTTTGCCACGTTACTGGACGCTCATGCGCAATGCCTGTAGGCTCATGCGTCCTTTTGAGTCAGTCACACCGAAGGCACCATCAGCGACATCAAACCATTTGTTTTCTTCCTGGAGCGTGCCCTGCGAAGAGTGCTGGATCAGGCCGTAGATGAACGTGAAGAGGAAGAGGAAGAGTTGTGGTCACCATCACCACCAGAAACAGCCTTATCAGCATTGCTTGCTGGACCTGCGGCAACGCTGGAAGAGGATTGTGAGGAAGAGGAGTCAGAGGAGGAATGTGGCTTTGAGGAGGAGGAGGAAGACCAACCACAACAGGCATCCCAGGGTGCTCATTGTCACCTATCTGGTACCCGTGGTGTTGTACATGGCTGGGGGGAAGAACATACCTTCAGTGAGATCACCGAGGATGAGGAACGGGACATGAGTAGCTCGGCATTCAACCTTGTGCAAATGGGGTCTTTCATGCTGTCGTGCCTGTTGAAGGACCTTCGTATAAAAAGGCTGAAGGAGAACGACCTGTACTGGGTGTCCACGCTACTAGACCCCCGGTATAAGCAAAAAGTGCCTGAAATGTTACCGAATTACGGCAAGTCGGAAAGGATGCAGCAATTCCAATTAAAAAGTATGCTTTACACAGCGTATAAGGGTGATGTCACAGCACAACGGGAATCTAACAGGGGAAGAGGTGAAAGTAATCCTCCTCCTCCCATGACCACACCGGCAAGGACAGGATGCTTTACAGACGTGTTGTTGATGGAGGACATGCAGAGCTTTTTAAGTCCTACGCAGAGAACGACTCGACCGACAGGTAGCAGACTACCTCACCTTAACTGCAGATATCGACACTCTGAGGAGCGATTAACCCCTTGACTACTGGGTGTGCAGGCTTGACCTGTGGCCTGAGCTATCCCAATTTGCGATAGAACTTCTGGCCTGCCCCGCTTCAAGTGTCCTGTAAGAAAGGACCTTCAGTGCAGCAGGAGGTATTGTCACTGAGAAGAGAAGTCGCCTAGGTCAAAAAAGTCTAGATTACCTCACCTTTATTAAGATGAATGAGGGATGGATCTCGAAGGGACTGACAGTGGGCGATACATTCGACTAAAAAAGGCCTGATGAGGGGGACGTAACAGGGATTAAACTGATAAGAATAGTACTACTTAACACACCACTCCTATCTGGTGGCACATTAGATTGCACGCGCAGTGCCCCAAATTTGAAGTAAGAGGACCGACCAAGCATCTTTTTCCATCTCCCGGTTCCTAAAATCGATTCCATATACACGTCCCCTGATAGGGGATGTAACAGGGATTAAACTGATAGGAATAGTACTACTTAACACACCTTATAATAACGCAGAGAGAGGCAACGCAGAGAGAGGAGTCTGAAGAAGAGGAGTCAGAGGAGGAAGGTGGCTTTGAGGAGGTGGAAGACCAAACACAGCAGGCGTCCCAGGGGGCTTGATGTCACCTTTCGGGGACCTTTGGTGTTGTACATTGCTGGGTGGAGGAAGAGACCTTCAATGACATCAGTGAGGACAAGGAACGGGACATGGCTAGCTTGGTATCCAACCTTGTGCAAATGGGGAGTTTGCGGTTGTGCAAATGGACTGTTTGCGGTTGTTTGCGGTGCGTTAAGCAGGGAGTTTGGCCTGTCACTGTGAAGCGGGCGTAACCCTTACACTACCTGATCAATACAACATCATACCTGATGTTTTAAAGCACGTTATTCCAAACAATTTAGGAATGTTAGGTGATTTATGCCCTTTATGGATTAAAACCAGACTCTGCATCAACTATATATTTTTCCATGGGAGTTTTGCCATGGATCCCCCTCCGGCATGCCACAGTCCAGGTGTTAGTCCCTTTGAAACAACTTTTCCATCACTATTGTGGCCAGAAAGAGTCCCTGTGGGTTTTAAAATTAGCTTGCCTATTGAAGTCTATGGCAGTTCGCCCGGTTCGCCCGGTTCGCCCATTCGCGAACATTTGCGGAAATTCGCGTTCGCCGTTTGCGAACGGAAAATTTTATGTTCGCGACATCTCTATTCTTTAATCTTTTCCTGTAATCCATGAACCAGTTTAGTAGCCCTTCTCTGAACTCTCTCCAGAGTATCAATAACCTTCTGGAGATACAGTCTCTAGTACTGCGTACAATACTCCAAGTGAGGTCTCACCAGTGTTCTGTACGATGGCATGAGCACTACCCTCTTTCTACTGCTAATACCTTGCATTCTGCTAGCATTTTCTGCTGTCTACCTATAAGTCATGTGAAATAATTACCCCTAAATCCCTTTCCTCAGGTGTTGAGGTTAAGACTCTATCAAATATTCTATACTCTGCCCTTGGGTTTTTACATCCAAGATTAATTATCTTGTACTTATCCACATTAAATGTCAGTTGCCACAGTTCTGACCATTTTTCTAGTTTACCTAAGTCACTCGTCATTTGGCATATCAATCCTGGAACATCAATCCTGTTACACATGTTTGTATCAACATCAAAATGACATACCTTACCATCAAGACCTTCTGCAATATCACTAATAAAAATATTAAAGAGAATGGGTCCAAGTACAGATCCCTGAGGTATCCCACTGGTGACAAGACCATGCTTTGAATATACTCCATTGACTACAACCCTCTGTTGCCTGTCACAGCCACTGCCTAACCCATTTAACAATATTGGACTCTAAACTTAAAGATTGATGTTTATTGATAAGCCTTCCATGTGCAACAGTGACAAAAGCCTTTCTGAAATCTAGGTAAGCAATGTCTACTGCACCACCCTGATCTATTATTTTAGTTACCCAATCAAAAAATCATTAAGATTAGTATGGCATGACCTTCCTGATGTAAACCCATGTTGTCTCTGATCTTGAAATCCATGTGATTTTAGATGTTCAACAATCCTATCATTTAACATGGTTTCCATTACATTCCCCACTACTGAAGTAAGGCTTACTGACCTATAGTTGCCCGACTCCTCCCTACTACCTTTCTTGTTAATGGGTGCAACATTCACTAATTTCAAATCTTCTGGGACTACTCCTGTTAACAATGATTGGTTAAATAAATCTGTTAATGGTTTTGCTAGTACACCACTAAGCTCTTTTAATAACTTTGGGTGTATTCCATCAGGCCCCATCAGCTTATTTGTCTTTACTTTAGAAAATTGAAATAGAACCTCTTTCTCTTTAAACTTACATGTAACAAATTACTAATTTGTCCTTTTTCTTAACTGAGGCCCCTTTCCTTTGTTTTCATCTGTAAATACTGAACACAAATATTAATTGAGGCAGTCAGCTAGACCTTTATCCTCTTCTACACAACTACCTTCTTTTGTTTTTCGTCTAACTAATCCTTGTTTTACTTTCCTTTTCTCATTTATGTATCTAAAAAATGTGTTATACCCCTTTTAAACTGACTGAGCTATTTTCTCTTCTGTGTGAAAGCTCTTACAACTTGCTTTGCCTCTTTCTGCCTAATCTTATAGATCTGTCTATCTTCCTCACTCTGTTTTTTTTATAATTACTAAATACTAACTTTTTATTGGCCACTTCTGTGGAGTACCACAGTGGTTTCTTTATTTTTTTGCTCTTACTGACAAGCCTAATGCAATTTTCTGTTGCCTTCAGTAGTGCAACTTTTAAATAATCCAATTTCTCTTTAAACGGCTCCATTCTGATGATGATTCAGAATGATTCTTTTACACATATTCTAATTTTAGAAAAGTCTGTTTTTCCAAAGTCTAAAACTTTCATAATTTGACTGTTCAGTTACTTTTGAGCATTTAGTTGTCTATTTTCAAGTGTTTCAGCTAATTAATTGTTTCCTTCCTTCCTTCATCACTTTCTTTCTTTCTTTCTTTCTTTCTTTCTTTTGTGTTTGCATGCAAGCATATGTTTTCAAACACACACACTTTGCCACTCACTCACACCAATGCACATTTCCACACACAGATACACACACATACACTGACTGCAACACATAAATGTACACATACATACACAGGTATACTCTAATACAGGAGTGTGCATTGTTCTGCATTCCAGATGTTGTGTACTACATCTTCCATGATACTCCTACAGCCATGAATCTATTAAAGCTCCAACGGTTACCTATTTTTATCTAAGACGTGCACACACATGTACATTGACACAGATATTGACACACATCAACATATATAACAACACAAAGAAAAGAAAAATGTTACCTGCGCTTTCTCCTTAATCCCTATATATATTTAGACAAATGGAGGTCATTTAGTTGCTCCAATGGCCATTGGAGGGAATGCCCGCCTGCCAACGTCAAGGCAGACCCCCCTAAGCGGGTCCTAACACTGACCCTTCAGCCTGCTTCCTTGAGCTTCTGGCAAAGATATCTCTAATGAGACAGAAAGGGGTATTTTTTATATACACCCCTATACTTATTAACCCTTAATGGGGAACTAAATGATGTGTATTGTAGTCCTTGCTGCTTAAGCGCAGGACTTCTCTTTTTGTATTTGTATATATAACAACACATACACACATATATATATATATCCATAAACACTGACTCGTATGCACACAACACACACATAGATAAACTCATCCTCTCTCCAAGTCCAAATCACCCTTCCATAGTGAAAACTTTGAATGTTTCTCCCAACCCCAGTAAACATCCCTGCCCTCTTTCCTTCCTCTGTTTTGCAGTGAGACAAAACCAGACTGCTCACCACTTGTGACAGACAGCCCAGCTAGACCCCAACACAGTACCACACTCACAGTATCACACTCATCTAAGCTCCAGCTCCTCCCACTTTTTTCTGCCACCAGAGCCCTTTGGCTTCATCTTGAAGAGCCCCATGTGGGCTGCATCACAATGAGTCATTGGTGGAGCATGGAGTCTCCAGATAGTAAGTCCTCCCACTGTATGGCTGGTGGTCCCTGCCTCTCTCCATGTATCAGTAGGAACTAAGCAGAACGGTGCCAGTCTGGCCAGGAACACAAGCACAATCTCACAGTGGTATAACACAGCACTCTAACAGAGGTAAAACTCAGAGCCTTGTCTGCTGTCTCCAAATAGCAACAAGCTGGGCTTCCTAGCCCTCTGTTGCACAAGCAATAGTTCTGCCACTGCACATAAATACACGTATTTGTAAATTGCACAAGTTTAAACACTAAACATTTATACTTTAGCTAAAAATGGAACTGATAAATTAGCACTTGTCTATAACATTTATATAAGTATAGCAACAATGTAATTAATGCTGTTTTTTTTTTTTTTAAATTCTTTATTTTGGCGTGCGTAATGATGACAAACATGCCGGTACTGCCACAACAGCAGGTACCGGCCATTAATCGACATAGGTTACATCTGCACATTTTTTGTTATAAGTGTCATGCTTGGTTCAGGGTTAAACTGTAGCTATGTCAGTATAACAGGCAACAGAAAACATTGAAAATCAGGATATATACTGACATTAAGATTAGGTAATAAAACAATATAAGTACTTGCTGGTCAGGCTAGCATTAAATGTTAAGTTTAACAAGAGTGATTAACTTAGTAGTCGAAGGAGCGAGGGCGTAGGTTGTCGAGCTAGTTCAGCTGACTACATGCGTGGTATTTTCTATTCAGTAGCCTTACATAGCGTGGTATTTCTGTAGAGACTTTGCTAGTAAGTAGTGAGGGTATCATGCTAGTTGTGCTAGAAATTCCAAGTTACATAACAGATATGACAGCTATATATATGTTGAGAGTTACAGTATGCATTACTATCTGACTTTGAAAAGGACAATGATACCTCGACTGTGCTGGATACATTAACAACAGTAGTAGTAGGTTTTACGGCAACGGATGGGCACAATCTATAGTACAGTGGTGGCTATAGGGGCTTAGCGCGGATAGAGTTGAGTGCCTTAATATTTTGACCCCCAACCGCATCAAGGGTAGGTAGATCATGCTCGCAGAGGGCGTTCACAATAATAAGAGGTGATTGAGCAAGGCAAAGGCTTAAATAATAAATTAAATAATAAGCAGAGTAACTAAACAAAATAAGTAAGAATGGCGTGCAGGGTCTGCAACAATATAGGGGAGAGACTAAAGGCATAATGGCTGCAGGATTGTGTACAATATTATATTATAGGTAAGCAAAGTGGCATTAGGGAGCATATAGAAGCTGTTGGGTCTAATAAACCTGCAGCTCTGATGCAGTCCATGAGTTAGAAAGTTCAGCCAATGCCCAGGGAAGGGTGGTTGCTTGCGGGTGGATGCTTCAGTCCCTCTCCGTTGTCACCCCTCGGCTTGCTTGCTTTGCTTCGGCTGGTTCTCGGTTTGTGGGGGTTATGTTTCTCCCATCTCTCCTGCAGGGCTTCCAGTTGTGTGTCGTTTAGGGTGCCTCTCGGTCGGAATTTAGCTCTGATGTTAGACCCCGGGCTGGGCCTCCAAGTTAGGCTGCTGTGTGTCGCTGGGGCTGTGGAATGTGGGGGTGCACCGTGCTGGTTCCAGGTTCTGGCGCTGTGGGAGGTACACGTTGGTTGGGCCCGCCTGACGCTCCAGCTCCTGTGATCGTGGGAGCGAGTGTCGGCACTAATGCCATGCGGCTCCCCTGCCAGCTTCGTCGGTCGCTTTTGCCTACCCTGCTGGGAGGTTGTTTTGGGGATTCGTGGTAGGGGCCCATAATAGCGGCGCCGGGTTACCGTTCTGATCCAGGGTGCCACCACTTTCAGCGCTCGTCTGCGGGTCATGCCCTGGTTGCAGAGGATCGCCCAGAAGCTTTTGCACTGTTGATCAAAAGCCTCCAAGGGCCATGTGTTCGGCTTAATGTTAGCGTCCATTGCTGTGTTTTGCCGCTGGGCCGCCATCTTGGGTGCGGCTCCTCCGCGTGCAATATCTGTTTCCAGAGAGACTCCGGGGTGCCGGCCAGCGGGGACCGGGATGACCCCCACCGGTCCAGGGGGGGGGGGGTAGGAGATGAGCGGGTCTGCTGGGCGTACTAGTCGGTATGGAAGTCGGCCGCACTTCCCCCTCGTAGCCGTCTGCAGGCCTCAACTCGCTGCCGCGGTTTCTGGTACCGTAGGTCTTGGGGAAGGGTGTCTGCCGCTTTGTCGTTTTGTGCCCAGTTGTCGGAGCCCAGTGTGGCATCAGTCGCTGTGTGAAACATGGGTTTTTTCCCCAAAAAGCCGGTTCAGCGGTCGGGAGCTCGTGCGGCACACGTCCGCTCAGCTCCGAGGTCAGGCTCCGCCCCCAATTAATGCTGTTTAATAGTACATGTGTAGTAATATTATGAATGAGCAATTTAAGATTCAACTAGAACTACAAATAGTACAATTTTAAGTCATCTTATAAATTAAATCAATAAACCAAATTCTTTGCAGATGGCAAATGGTTCTAAAGGATTTAATGTGATTTTTATTCCTTACATTGCTTATCATAGCTTATATATGCAATATGGTATCTTTCTAAATTCTACTTTTACTGGGCTCTTTACATACAATACAGACAATTTTCAAGTTATTGTGAATGTATAATAGCATTTTGCATTGCTATATTACTTAATGTGGATTTTTCTATGTTAATTGTAGTTGAAATTTATGCATGACACATTTTTAAACTGCATCTATATCTTAAAATCCTTATAGCCTGACATGACTTACAACTTAATTTAGACATTTTATGAGAAGATGTGGATTTCAGCCTACGGGGAAATGTGCGAACCTTCCTGACCAGATCTTTTTGTACAAGAACAAAAGTTCATTCCTTGCCCTTTATGGTTGCTTTATGTATTCCTGTACATTTGAAATTAGCACCATTTCTCTTCCAGCTAAAGTTCAGTTTTCTCTAAAACTTCAGTGACCTCAGTGACAAGCTTAATTTTAGATTTTTATGTTTTTAAATGTTTCAATTTGTTCATTGGTTGGCTCATTCTTCCACTTGAATTCAATGTGTATTACAATGTCTGTATAGTATAATGTAATACAAATATTTGATTGAATATTGTCATGCATCAAAACATTTAAAATATTTTTCACACAAATTGAGAACAAAATGCATTAGCTTTTGTCTTCAAAGACAATGGAATATATTCTGGAGTCAAATAGTTTCTGTTCATTTAAACAAACTGGAGAACTCTATACAGCAATAAGCAATTGACATCATTATTCTAATAAGTTAATCTTGTTATTCTAATAATGGAATAATGGAACACAAACATGTATTCTGACCCCCCCCCCCCCGCCCTTTGCCTATGCTACCACTATTTGTTATTGTAATTTCCTTAAAAAGGATGGTTTAATAAAAAAAAGTATGGTAAACACTTTAGATGAAGATGAAAAGGGAGTGATAGTTGTCAGGAAGCACGTAATAATTGTTCCATGAGTAATATTTTGTAATGGCATGTCTTTTTTTTTTGTAAATGAATGGGCTCACACTTGCTCTATGGGCGTGACCATTTTTAAACCCTTCTTGGTTTGAACCACCACTTATCTATTGGGTGTCCATGCTTAAAATAAGTAATTGAAACTGTTGTAGGGAACATATAGTGTTAGGAGTCATGACACACATTAGCCCTGATTTACTGCATGTTTTTGTGTTGTTTGTTTGTTTGTTTTGTGTGGATGTGTAATGTGCATCAAAAAAAGAGAACTTAAGGGGACACTCCACTGCCCAAATAAAATTAATCAATCAATAATAAATAAGTAACTGTTTAGTATATATAATACCAAAGTTAGTTATGCATTTTTCCATCAGGGATGTATCTAAGAAAGAGTTTGCATATGCTGTAGATCACTTGCCTGAAGCCTTTGCAAGCTTTCCCCTTTTAATCCAGCCCAGACTTTCTGTGTCTGTCCAATTACAGACTTTCCAATGCAGCTCAATGACAAGACATTGCAAGTAACACGACCAGTTCTCTGATTGGCAGCTAGGAGCAGTCATTATAAGTTGCATTTTCAGTTGAATTTGTGGAAACCACTTGAAGCATTCATTGTGTTGAGCTATTTCAATTGCTTTTCTTTGATTTGTTCATTGCAAACCACTGAAAGTCTGTTAATTGGGAGTTGAATCATTTTGATTACAACTATAAGATGGTAAATTTATAAAACTATAAAAAAAAAACCTATAAAACTATAAAAATAAAGGTGACTTACAAAGTGCAACAATAAACTAAGTGAATATACTAATAATATCATGGCTGGGCCTGGAAGGGCAGGATTTTCCGCAGGGGACTGCCAGGGTTGTCAGGCAGCCCCCGGAGGGTAAATATAGATTGCCATGGGTATATGCTGTTAAAGCATTTTCAAGGACTGTATAGCATGCCCACCGTCCTTAAGGGGTTAATAAGGTCCACTTTAATTTGTATTATAATAGCTTTAAAAAGTAAAAAAAAAAATCTTAATCCTGTTTCTCTTGTTATGAAAACTTTTTCCCGGCTGTGTTCTCCGAAATTTACTTTGCAAACATTGTTAGTAATAGGTATCGAAAAGAGAGGTTTTAATTTTTAAACTTTCCATTTAACCATTGTATCATGAAGCTATGTCAAAATATTTGTTTGTATTTTTTTCACATTTCTTATTTTGGGGAAATTCACAGACTATGTGTGTCTCACTACTGCAAACACCCCATATTTCTATTTTGTTGTTTTTCTCAATTACAATGATACTCCACATGTATAATTTGTCCCCTAATCTTGCAACTAGTCCATCCCCTAATCCCACTTGCAACCCAACCTATAATCCAAACTAAAATATAACTCATAATCCTTCCCATAATCCAATCTCTAAACCCACCCATAATGCAACACATAATCCTGCCCCTAATGTCACCTCAGAGGGATTCCATTTGTCAGTATTAACATCAGCAGAGGGATTTCCTAATCCACTAACTCTTTGAGCACTCTGTACTGTGTGTTTGCAGCATGAGCAGGAGATCTCCCTTTCATGCCTCAGCTTCAGGAACTGTGGGCAGAGGGCAAGCAGGGAGACCTCACCAGGATCTTTTCAAACCCTGAGGTCATCCCTGATACTTAGGGCAATTTAAAATTACCACTGCTGAGCGCGATCACTCATCTGCAGTATTTAAATGGATTAAAAGAGTGCTGCACATTACCTAACAGTGGCCCCAGCTGTCAAAGGGGAACTCATCAGGCCTCATGACCCCTGGCCCCTCAGTGCTCTGCGGGCGTCCAGTGTTAAGACTGACAAGTCTTGGAACAGGGACACCTGAGTGTCCATGTAGGGCAGGGAGGGTTGTGGCCTGGCTGTTCGTTTTATGGCTTCTTTTACTTGAAAGGATAGTAGGCAACAAATCACGTCTCTGGACAAGCAGTCCTATCTGGGTGGTCTGAGTGCCCTGTGCGCTCTTTCAATTTAAAATTCTGCCATGTCGTCGCCCAGAATGTGTGTGAATAGGTGGGTCATCGGGTAGGAATTCATCCTCGCTTTTGGGGAGCCCTCTGACACAGATGTTATTGTGTCAGCCCCTGTTGTCTATATCCCCTACCTGTCAGCATAGTTCCAGAAGGACTGAGCCCTGTCTGGTGGTAGCCACGTCCATGGCTGGGAGGTGTTGAGAGGCCAGCTGTTCCTCTGCTTCCAAGTCTGTCATGTGTTGTTCCACTGCTGATAGGTCCCTGTGGACCTAAGGATCTCCTCCTTGATTACCATGTGGAGTTTAGTTACCAGGGCCATCTTGTCATCAGCATATTGGCAGAGATTGAGGCTAATTCCGCTGACATCTGGGTGAGCATGTTGTCCCACTGGGTCACAAGGAATTCGTCCATCGGTCCTGTGGCTCTCTTAGGTGAGGCTGTGCCTGAGGGATCAGGGGTCATGGGGCATCTAGTTTTCCTAATTTTCCTTCGGTGGGATAACTAATTACAGGGGCTTTTGAGGCTGGAGGAGTGGAGCTGTCAGGATTTGCATCCTACTCCATTAGCAGGCAAGCCACGCCCTCTATAAAATGTAGTTTTATCCTTTTTATTTTCCTTTTTTTTAATTTAATTTCTTTTTTCTTTTATATTTTTTTCTGACAGACATATATCTCTTTCATAATTCCCTCCCCTCTTCAATTTATAGGGACATGTTTTATAATGGTAAGATGAATAATTGGTTAAAAGTTTGATGGTTTGATGTATGTTATTTTATAGTGCACAGTGTATGTGAACACATATATGTCTAACACATTTGTCTTGAGTAAAATTTTCATCAAGCTAAAGTGCTTTGGTGGTCTGGACTATCCCTTTAAACATGGCAGTATACATGAAGTAGAATAAAACATACTGATAGTATGCATGACAGCAACTTGTATTAAAATATAAACTGGAACATAGATTTATTTTACTACCTGTTCAAATTGTCCTTTAGCATAAAAGAAAACTGTTATTTATCTTGATTTGGCTCCTGCTGAGCACCGGATTATTTGCAGTTTGCAGGTTCAGAAACCAACTGAGTAGCTGACCTTTTGTTATCTAGATGTAAAGAAAGTTATACAAGTCATCTGTCATTTCGATAAAGTACACTGAATGCACAAAAAACATATCAAAGACCTTCATTAAAGCCTCTTCTAAATGTGTCTGCTGGATTGCTCTGTAGGTATCAAAAGTACAAACACACAAATAAAGAAAATATTACCACCCACTTAGACTCTCCTGTACTCCTGACAATAATTGAATATATTAACACAGTGGTGACTGCCCTTTGGACCACCTGGTGTTGCTGGTTTGCATTTTCCAAAATTTACTTCCAGAAAAATGTAGTTAAGTGACAGATTATTGAGAAAAAGGTGAGGCTTGATACTCCTGCATGAAAACTTAGTGAGTCATTCCATTGGAATAAAATTAAGCAAATATATTTAAGTGCTCCTGGTTTTTCTGGGATTCCATGGTATAGTGAATGAAGTTGTTTTGGTTACATGTTGGCATGACTTTCTGCTTTTTCTTTAAGTTAACCCATTTATATAGTATTATAAAGGGCAGAAAGAGATACTACTTAGAAATGTGACACATTTTTTGTCATTACACTGACCAGCGTCAATCTTTGACATTACTTCTAACCGTAGTTACCTGTCATTCTAGCTAACTCTCATAGCTAAATTTTAAACTTGTTATTTTGAGCAAACTAATATTCCTAATAAGCCTTATCCCTAGCAAACACTGAGAAATGTTTTTAACCCTAATTGAAGCTAACACTAGTTCTATACTCTTTGACACAGTGGTTCTGAGGCTGAGTGAACCACTGTGTTAAAGAGTGTAGAACTATGTAGAAAGAGCGTAGAACTATGTAGAAAGAGCGTAGAACTATGTAGAAAGAGCATAGAACGATGTAGTCAAGGTATGCAGTCATTCTGCAATGTAGCCATTATACAAAGTTACATTTATGAGATCTTGTCAATGTTTTTTTATATCAGTGTGCTTCCCTGCTGATCTTTGCTAGACAAAGTTTTATAAACCTCAGCATGATCTATCGTTTTGGAAAAAAGAAAAAACAGGTTGCGCCAAAAACCAAAAGAATGATGCTAATATTTATAACTAAATGAAAATAGGTGGGATAATAAATAATACCAACAGATTAGTTCCAAAGACAGTTCTACGTGAACAGAGACATTTTTTATAGGGTAGATAAAGTCAGTATGTGGTTCAATATACTCAGCAAAATAGTGTGATATTGTATGTGAAAAACACACTGACAAACAAGGAGCTATCTATTAGCTCTAATACATCAGCATCTCACAATACAATCCTTGCCACAGGATATATGGTGAATAATCAGTCAAAATCTTTGCAAGAACACAGGTACGTTCTCTGATACTTTCAGAATATGAGCATGTCATATGGATTATATAAAAGTAGAGAGATATCCAATAGTGTAATTCAATAAAATAACCAAATTATATTTTTAAAAGAAGATAAAATACACTCTCAAACAAAGAGCTTCCAAATCATCAAACCTTTTTCCATTAGTTCTATTTTCTTAGATTGTTAGGGTATCCATGTTTCAGTGTTTGCTGCCTCTTTGGAGTCAGCGCTGTATCAATTTCTACTTCTGTCTGATCTATCTTTTTGGTATGGGCAACTAGTTAAAATGTGCTAACAAAGATTTTAACATGTTTTTATTGCTTGTCTACACAGGGGAATTTCACTGTGGTTTTGAAGATAATAACATCTGCTTGTTCACCCAAGATGACACAGATGTATTTGAGTGGACAAAACAAAGTGCAAGCACAAGAGACACTAGGTATACTCCTAACACAGGACCCACTACGGATGCCGCAGGCTCCAAACATGGTAATGTATGCCATTAATGAAATGCTTATCTTGGAATAAAATTATATAGCAAACTTTATCTATCTATCTATCAATCAGGAAAAGTATTCAGTCTCAAAACATCAAGTGCAATAAGAGAATGAAGTGATAGGTGGCACTATAACCCACACAACATCATCAGCAACCTTTATTAAGTGCAATGTCTAAACACTTATCAGTACATACAAAATCCAAAAATATAACAAGGTGCACTTAAAAATAATATAAAATGTATTGTGCCTTACAATACATTAACTAATTAATTATTTGTAAAATAGTTTATACAACACCCACACAAATGTGACCACACATAACTTACACAATTACACTATTTTGTAAGAGATAAAAAGAGATAAAAGATAATATATATATATATATATATATATATATATATATATATATAGTGTAGTTCTATAATACATATAGACAAATAAGAGCTCATCTCACTTCTAAATTTAGAGTACGTGGGGTACTACTCAAACCAACTGCGCTTGAAATAAGGCTCAGACAATCAGCTGGCATGCAAGTTTTCCACTCCTCCAAAAATCAGCAAAAACAGCAGAATGGACTTTAACAATTTATTGAAAGTATAAATATAAAAACCTTTTCAAAACATCGCCACATATAATAATTACTATGCTTTCTTCAAAGTTATTCACACCATTCTAAATACATGCATCTTTGTCTTTCTTAGGATTCTACATGTATATAGAAGCATCCCGTCCTCGAATGGATGGAGATAAGGCTTGTCTTCTCAGTCCTGTTTTTAATATAGCCCAGAAAAACCCATATGGATCGAGTAATTCAGCATATTGTTTTAGTTTCTTCTATCATATGTATGGAAGACATATAGGTATGTTTGTTTTATATCCAGATTCAACTCTGTATGTTTACTAGACTATTTTAATATGTTTATGGTTGGATGAAAGTTATAAAATGCTAAAAAAAAAAGTTTTTCCAATGAACGCACTTTCTGTTGGTTTATTTGTTCAATATGTCTATATTATAGCAAACTATTCTAGAGCAAACTGTTACTGATGGAATATTCCAATGGTTTTGATGGTGATTAGTTCAGTGGAGTTGCCCTATAGTTGCTTTTTGAATGTATAGCCATTGTTGATATCTATTAACCATATCCATTTAGAGCTACAGGATTATTCAATTTGTACACCAAATTAAGTATTTTAGTTTAAGTGACATAGACGGCTATTTTTTTCAAGTTATTTTGCTGCCTGTATTCATTCAGATTTTTTTTAATTGTATTTTTATGTCATTTTCATAAATTGTTCTTTGAGAAAAAGTTATATAATGGCTATTTCTGTACCTTCTTTTAGTATATAGATTTACTTTTTTTTTGTCAGTTATCTCCTGCACGTGAGATAACATAAATTACCGGATACACTTGTGAGTCTCGCCTGCAGTGTGTCCAGTCACTGTTTGATAATTTGAATAGACCACAGTATACTTAGTATAACATATCAAAACAGACATTCTGAAACTACCGTATAGTAACCTATATGATGGTGATCCAATTCCATTCAATAAATATTTTCTATTTATATGGCAATTCTTATAAAATGGTCAAATATTGGGGTCATACAAAAGTATTATATATTAGATAAAACTGTGCATCTTGCAATATTTCAGATAGCATGTTAAATTGTTACAGAAACCAAATAAAAAAAAAATGCCAGAGAGAAATTGTCAAAAACAGGGTACGTTGTCAGTAGGCTTGGAGGAAGACCCACATTGTCTGCAAATTTTAAAGGGGACAGTCACGCTGCCAAAGGGCCACAGCACCAATTGGGCCACTGTTGAGACCTGCCTGGATTCTTGCCAGCATCGCCGACACTACAAGGGCTTGGTCGCCGTCTTAAAGGGACGCGGTACAGGACCAAGACCCTGTTCGGCAGAAATGTTTCCCAGTCATATCACAGCACCGCAAAACATTTGTGGCGCCCCTTTGTGCCCGCGGCACACAGTGTGCTTTATATTATGAGATGTCAAGAATTGAAAGTGAATTACAAATCTTCGTCCAGGTTTGCTGAAATTAAAACATAGATGACTTGGAGAATGTTTTACTCTACAATCTGAAATTCACTTTTGAATTCTCTATGAATTCCTGACAATCCACACATTAGTGAAAAAGCATTACATTGTTTATTTGCTAAACAAAAAATTATGCTGAATGAATTGAATTACAAAGTTTTGGCAAAGGTCAAGAGTTTATGAGAGCACAGTAAATGGACAACAGTTCAAATATCTTTCTCTTTCAGTGCATCCCCAATTAAGTCACACACAGGTTTTACCCTCACTTGTGACATTACAGAGAGAGCCTGTCACATACACTGATTGGCCACAACATTAAAACCTCCTGCCTAATATTGTGTATGTACCCTCATGGTGCCAAAACAGCCCTGCTGCATTGAGGTATGGCATAAGAAATTAGCAGCAGATCCTTTAAGTGCTGGGTTGGGCCTCCATGGATCAAATTTGTTGTTCTAGTACATCCCACAGATGCTCAATTGGATAGAAATCTGGGGATGTGGAGGCTAAAAAGGCAACAGCTTGAACTCTTTGTCATGTTACTCAAACCCTTCTTACACAGTTTTTGCAATGTGGCAGGGTGCATTATCACTCTGAAAGAGGCCACTTCCATCAGGGAATACCACTGCCAAAAAGGGGTGGACATGGTCTGCAACAATCTCTAGGTATCCACATGAATGCCAGGACCCTAGGTTCTACAGCAGAACTTTGTCCAGGGCATAACACTGCCTCCGCCAGCCTGTCTTCTTTCCTTAGTGCACCTCGCTGCCATCTCTTCCCAAGGTAAACAATGCACACCCACCTAATCTTAAAGAAAACATGATTCATCAGACCAGTCAACCTTGCTCCATTGCAACCATTGCTCCATGGTACAGTTCTTATGCTCACATCCCCATTGTAACACTTTTTGCAATGGACAGGGGTCATCATGGGTACTCTGACATTTTTCTTTTCTGTCATGGCCAGCATTAAGGTTTTCAGCAATTTGAGCTATTGTAGCTCTTCTGTGTAATCAGACCAGATGAGCTAGCCTTCACTCCCCTTGTGAATCAATGAGCCTTGGGGGCCCATAACCCTAACACTTTTGGAAGGTACTAACCACTGCATTGTGATAACACCTCACGAGACTTTTAATTTGGGAAATTCTCTGACCATCACTTTTTGGCCTTTGTCGAAATCTTTTTCGCTTGTCCATTTTCCCTGCACCCAACACAATTAAAGAACTGACTGTTCATTTGCAGCCTAATTTGGCCCCTTAACAGGTGTCATCGCAACAATACAATAATGTTATTCACTTCACCTGTCAGTGGTTTTAATGTTGTGACTGATCAGTGTATCATAATTAAAAAAATTTGAGAGAATGATTGATTGTAATCTATTTCCTTTTTCTATCTTCTAATAATGAAAAATGGGGAGCAGGAGTACTTTTTTAAATTTTATTTTGTATTTTGTTATACACATTGCATACATCTGTGCCAATATATGTAAGAAATAAACAATGGAAGAATACTTTAAGGCTAGGTATGGTTCAACAAACATAGTTATAAAAAAGGAATGTGAAAATACAATATTGGTGCTTGATACAATAGTAGTATATTGTAACTACTATAGTAGTATAGTAGTATAGTGCTCCCCTTGGGTCGCTCTCTCTCTGGGGCTCTTTTCTTGTGTGGTATATCTGCCCGGTTTGCCTCCTCTGGCATGTTGGCGGCCTGTAAGCCCAGTTTGTGAAAGAGCCTCTCTGGATTATCAGAGGAGGACACGGTGAGTGTTTCAGCGCCGTGTGTAACAGTCAGAGAGCCCTCTGTATTCCAGTGGTATTTGACGGAGCAGTCCCAAAGCTTCCTAGCAACTGGTGCCAGCTGTCTTCTTTCTGCGAGGACAGACAAGGGAAGGTCGCTGTAGATGGAGAGAGTATGACCCTCAAAATGCCCTTTTCCCATGGTTCTGGCTTTATCCATGATAGCGGTCCTCACCGCAATGTCTCTGGTTGTCGCAATAATGTCTCTAGGTGCGTCTGTTGATGCCACTGTAGATTTGCGTACTCGAAAATCGGCCAGAATGTATGGGGTGTCTGTAGCATTTTGAATACCCATTGAGGCAAACAGCCTTTGAACGTATGGCAATATGTCTCCTCCCTCTACCTGTTCAGGTATGCCTCTCAGGTGTACATTTGTTGAGACTCCAGTGTGAGCAACATCTTGTGTAGTTGTTTAACTTGTGTGCTGAGACCCTCCACATGTTGCTTAGTGGTCTGAAGTTGAGTGTCCCGTGTCTGTTCTCTTTCTTCCACCACTGTCACCTTTTGTTGCAGGACCTTTATGTCAGCTTGTGTTTCCTGGAGGTCTGACTTCCACACTTTTTTCAGACCTGCAAACAATCGATTGATATCTCCCTTTGTGAATGGGGATGAGTCCTCATCTGAGTAAGCTCTTAGATATACTCCAGCTGGGTGAGGTGAGATACATGATTCTTCCTCCTCAGGGGAATCATCTGAGGCATCTTGTTCACTGTGGTGTTCTGTTGCCACCTTGGTGGGTAATGGCGGAGGTGTTCTCTCAAAGGACAACCTTATCTCCTGTAGTGTAGTCCTCTCCGTTTGGCATTGCCTTTTGTGTTTGCACCCTATGTCACCTGTGGGTTGTTAGGGGTGCCGGGATCACCTTCGCTGGTGGGGGAGTGTGGGGAGATAATCTCTGGCGGGGTCTACACAGGATGTTAATATCCTGAGCAGAGGGATCGGCCGCCTCCCAACTGCCCAAGTCTGCACTTCTCTTTTGGATTGAGGTGGTCTCTGGAGAGTTCTTCGACCTCTGGTGAGTGATCCGATTGTGGGACAGCCCGGTCTGGTCGGTATAAACACAGATATTGTCGCAGTACAGCCAGAGCTCTAGCGAGATGCGTCTGCTTGGCTCAGCAGTTAGGCTCCGCTCACAAGCAGGAGTAATTTTAAGTTGAGTAAAAGGGATTCATCTAAAAATGTCAGTAGGCAATTGATACGCCACTTACTCCTTCCACCTTGACAAGAACAAAGCTTTTCCACACATCCAGTTTGCAGTGCCAGTGACACTGCATTCTCATTAGTTTTATATGTACTGAGAGCTAAAAACCAGTTCAGGTGAAAAAGAGGGTGTGGTAAGGGGGATGGGGAAAGCTGTAGAACGTGTTCCATTTCTTCAACTTAACTATATGATAACTCCAAAGTATCCCTATTTTGGAGCAACAATCCTTATTTTGGATCCAAATTCCTATGTCAGTTTTTTTCTATGCGCTTCATATTGTTGGTGTGTCTGAGTGCATAAAATAATTCCACTGCAATAATACTCACAGTAATGAAACTTTAAACTAAAATACATTTTATTTGCTTAAATTGTTATTAGTAAGGAATGTAACATTTCTTAGAAAATAAAAAAGGAAAATAAGGTGTAGTGCCTGAGGTGTCCTTTAGGGAATGAATATACCGGAAAAAAAAAGAAAAAAAAATATACTGATAGTGTAATAAGTTAAAAGCTTTCATAGAGTAAGGAAAATTAAAGCACTCACACTTTCAGGGAGCTTAAATACAGCTGACCTGACATATATATATAATCCCAGCCCATGTATATATTGTGGTACAGATTCTTCAAGTTGTCCTTATAGCGATGGTTTAGCTGTTAGGGTACCTTGTTACCTTTAGCTTAGTCTAGCTGTTAGGGTACCTTATTTGGACATAGGTAGTATTTTGGCTTCTCAGGTCACTAGATAGCTGTCCAGCAATACCAACTCCCGTCCTCAAATATGGAGGTATTTTGCCCCTCGTACCAAATCATAGTTAGTGCCTTGCATCTCTGCCTTTTTTTTTTTATAAACATAGCAGTTTCAGAGAAACTGCTATGTTTATACTGAGGGTTAATCCAGCCTCCAGAGCCTCTAGTGGCTGTCTCATTGACAGCCGCTAGAGGTGCTTGCGTGCTTCTCACTGTAAAAATGACAGTGAGAAGACGCCAGCGTCCATAGGAAAGCATTGTAAATGCTTTCCTATGCGACCGGCTGAATGCGCGCGCGGCTCCTGCGATGAAGGAGGAGAGGAGGAGGAAAGCTCCCTGCCCGGCACTGGAGAAAGGTAAGTGTTTAACCCCTTCCCCGGCGGGAGGGGGTCCCTGAGGGTGGGGGCACCCTCAGGGCACTATAGTGCCAGGAAAACGAATATGTTTTCCTGGCACTATAGTGGTCCTTTAATTGTTTCACCGGTTTGGCATACCTTGGTATAGCCAGCACTGGGATGTTATACAGCTTGTCCCAGTAACTATACAGGGGCTAATTAAAAACAATTTGGTATAGCAATGTTCTATTGTTTCAGGTTTGGTTATAACTGGCACTACAACACATGAAATAACAGAGTGGAGTGACAAAGAAAAGGGGATTAAGGGTTGATAAGAATTCTGACAATTTGTTTTCAGGTCCAGGTTGGATCATATACTGTGACACAAACTTTGGGAAGAGAAATTATTTCCTTGCAGCAGCTAGTTAGGAGCAGTCTTTCCATCCAGTACATTATCTTACAACCAGCAGTTTTCAACATTCCTGACTGGGTTATGGTATCATTATTGCCCAATTTTAACAATTAATTACATCTTTAAGTCCTTAATGCTTATTTTCCTAGCAATCTGAGACTTTTTTGGAGGTATGCAACAGTTGAGGCAAGTTACAAGTAGGCCAAATAATATGAGGGCATTGTTAGCTGTAAAAAAAAACAGATAAAATTTGTATCTTGTAATACCGTTTAAATTGGACTAACAATTTTTTAATGACAAGCTTTCAGGAGAACCTCCCTTTCTCAAGTCTAAAGCATGGGAGTTGGCATTGCTGGACAGGGGCATTGTTACATATCTGAGGATGGGAGTTGGCATTGCTGGACAGGGGCATTGTTAATTATTTTCATTCTGCAATTAGTTAGTGTAGTGGACCCCCTTGCTAATCCGACCGGTTACCTGAGCTAATTCCTTTCTTCAGCCGTCCAGGAAACCTTACAACAAGCAGGCATCCACCCCCCCCCCCCCCCACCCACCAGTCACTGGACAAGACACAGCTCTAGAGGTACAACACTGACTGACTCTTTATTTTTTCACACAAGGATTTTCATGCACAGACCCGTACATGGGGTCTCCAACACAAAACAACAGGGGTTTTGTAGCGGTACTTACCCTCTCCAGGGGCCGGCCGGGGTCCTCTGTTCTCGCCGCGCGCGGTCCTGCTTCTGCACGAGCCGCACGCGGCTCATCCGACGTCAATCTCAGACAGGCGGGCAGTGACTGCGAGAAGCGGTCACGTGTCCCGCCTGACTCTAAGAGCGCGCCGCGTGTCTCGGGCGCTCTCTTAAAGGGACAGTGGGAGCCGAAATATGAAACGGTCTCCCATTGGCCCCTGTCATGCCACATTCCCCATACACTGACGTTTTGGGGGCGTGGATATGACAGAGGCCAATCAAATTGATTCAGTTCCCTTTAGTGCTTGTATCGTTCAGTTGTGTTTTTTTGGTGCTAGACCTTGGCTTTGTTCCTGACTCAGTTTTCTCTTTATCCTTGCTTGTCTTGTCCGCCGGTTTGCTCTCCCATTGTAATGATATTGATGTTACAAAGTTTTGGAGTCCAGTAGCCAGATCAGCAATGTTTTCTGCCAGAGGTAGCCACTCGTTACCCAGGTGGTTGAGCCCCTGAGCCTTGAGTGGCCTTCTGGTCTTAAGCAGAGATGGGAGACTGGAACAGAGAGATGATAATCGTAGTGAGGCAAGCCGAGGTCAGTGGGAAGGAGAAGCAGCAAAGTCAAAACGGTCCAAAATCAGCAACAGGTAGGAGAAACAGGAACCACAATAATCTGGCAAAGGTACAGAGACAGGAAGTGGCTTTTATAGGCCAAGAACCAGACACATGACCAGACACAGCTGAAGAGACTTGTCACTGATACCAATGCTTATAGAGTCAAGGTTACCAGATTTCAGGTACATTCGCAAAAGGCAGGCTGGTGTAGTGGTAAGGAAGAGGTTTAGCAGCATGTAAACCAGGGTTCGAAACCCAGCAGAGTCAGTTCCTCACACCCATGTACCAGTCCTTGGCTTGTTCTAGTTTTCGCTGTCTCTCTGTCCTCTTGACCTCGGCTCGTTCTGGACTCTGTCTTTACTTGTCCTTGTCAAGTCTGACCATTCTAAGGTCTGGTAAGACGTATCTTGTTTTCTGCCTCTGGACTATTCTTGCGTGTTGGGGTATATTACCGTGACAGGTTTCAATCCCAAGAAGCTGATGAGGGGGTGGAAGAGCTGCAATCTGAGATGGCAGTGTCCCTGTGTCCCAGCAGGATGGGCAGTGTCCCATCCTGCTGTGACAGGAAAAGGGAGGGGAAAGGGGGAGAGATACAGGCAGACCATACATTCATAAAAGGAAGGGGGAGGCGGGATGGGGAGAGGCACAGAGCTGCTTCATTTCTCTTAATGCTACTTTACAGAGCTGCTTCACCCCTTTGTTGACCCACAGCTGCATATACAGACACATGTAAGACAGTCACAAAAATGGCGCCGCAAACTTGTGGCCCACACCAAATAAATCAGGTCATCCATCACATATCTCTCCCCATAGAAATAGACAAAGGACACATGAGGATATGGCACTCAGTGATGGTGTTCCGTCAAATTAATATTAATGGTATTAATATTTTTTGCTCTCTTTATTTTCTTTGTCCCCAACTACACATGTTAAGGAAGTTATACTAGCCTATAAAGCTCTCCATCATAATACTATTAGCACAGTACGTATTTATTTATTTATATATAAAATATTTTACCAGAAAAGATACATTGAGATTTCTCTCGGTTTCAAGTATGTCCTGGGTCCACAAATCATTGCATTGTTACAGTTAGTGTACAATAAAATACAAAAACAATATTAATATACAATTTATACAAAATTTAACATAGAACATGTAGGAATTGTCACGGCAAGGGTGTATAACTTATTATTACACTATGGAATATTATCCTTTAATGTAATTTGTGTAGTAAATGGCACAAATTACAGAGATTCTATTGCTGAGGTCAACAGGGGTTACATCTTTTGAAGCTAGGACCCCCACAGAGGTCATATGACAGAAGGGGTAGTATGAATGGCATAGGAATGTGAAAAGGATTTTACTATATGGATGTGAAGTAATCAAGGCTCTGCAAGCTTCTACACTTGGAAAAAGTCTGAATGTCTCTTCATCCATTTGGCATGTACCTTGTAAAGGATAGTTCAATCCTTTAATATGGTAATGTGATTAGTTTCATGAAGATCCTTGTGTTCCAGTATCTTATCCAAGTGAAACATTAATACTTACCCAGTTAATAATTAAGCCTCGTTTGTATTATATTTGGAATGGGACAAGCCCAATCTCTTAATTAAGCCTAAACATGAGTTGCACAACTTAAACCGTGTGGCAGGAATTGTGATGTCTGTCCTATTGGATCATGGGCGGGGCGTGCAACATGTCTATGGAATGGGAAAACAATAATAAATTCATAGAGGCAATTATTATTTCTGTGGCAAGTACAGTAGAGGAGATAAAACCAAAAGTTTATATTTGGCTTGTTGTTTTCTGGAACAAAGGAGGTGGTCACTTAGTATCTCTATAGGTACGCCTTGGCTCCACCCCTGGGTGAGGCGTGGTAATTCACAGGGTATATCTCCTGTGATCCTGAAGGGTGCTGGTGTACTTGCTTGGGGCCAAGATCTAATTTTGAGTGAGTCACCATCATCCTTCCTTGCCAGAGACCCCCTGGACAGAAGTTGTACTTTGAAAACCTAAGTGAGTAATTAGGACTTCTGTATTTTATCCTTTTTGTTTTTATCTGTTATTGGTGTAAATAACTTGTTTATCATATATTGTTATATGCACTGTGACTATCTTTTGCTCATAATAAACATTAATTTATTAAGTTCTGCCTTTGTCTGGTTAAGAATCACATTACCTGAAGAGACTAGTTAGTATTTTTGCAATTCCTTAAGTATTGTATTAAGTAATATTTGGTGGGTTTTATTATTGATTTACCTGGGGGACCAAGGCACCCCATTTATAAATTGTCTTGGTGGTGGCAGAGTTAGTTATATTACATAGTTACATAGTTACATAGTTAGATAGCTGAAAAGAGACTTGCGTCCATCAAGTTCAGCCTTCCTCACACCTGTTTTTTGCTGTTGATCCAAAAGAGAAAAAAAACAAAAACAAAAAAAAAAAACCCAGTTTGAAGCACAATTTTGCAACAAGCTAGGACAAAAAATTCCTTATTGACCCCAGAATGGCAGTCAGATTTATCCTTGAATCAAGCAGTTATTACCCTACATTGAAAGATTATATCCTTGAATATTCTGTCTTAGCAAGTATGCATCTAGTAGCTGTTTGAACATCTGTATGGACTCTGATAAAACCACTTCTTCAGGCAGAGAATTCCACATCCTGATTGTTCTTACAGTAAAAAAACCTTTCCTTTGCCTTAGACGAAATCTTCTTTCTTCCAGTCTAAACGCATGGCCTTGTGTCCTATGTAAAGTCCGGTTTGTGAATAGATTTCCACACAATGGTTTGTATTGGCCCCGAATATATTTGTATAATGTTATCATATCCCCTCTCAGGCGACGTTTTTCTAAACTAAATAGGTTTAAATTTGTTAACCTTTCTTCATAGCTGATATGTTCCATTCCTTTTATTAATTTTGTAGCCCGCCTCTGCACTTTTTCTAGTGCCATGATATCCTTCTTTAGAACAGGTGCCCAAAATTGCACAGCATATTCAATATGTGGTCTTACCAGTGATTTATAGAGAGGCAAAATGATATTCTCGTCCCGAGAATGAATGCCCTTTTTCATGCATGACAATACCTTACTGGCCTTGGCCACTGCTGATTGACATTGCACATTGTTGCATAGTTTGTTGTCTATAACAATTCCCAAGTCCTTTTCGTGTGTTGTTATCCCTAATTCGCTTCCATTAAGGGTATACGTTGCTTGTGTATTCTTTACGCCGAAGTGCATAACTTTGCATTTTTCAACATTAAATTTCATCTGCCATTTGAGTGCCCAGTCCTCCAGTCTATCTAAATCCTTCTGCAGCAAAGTAATATCTTGCTCACATTGTATTATTTTACAAAGTTTTGTGTCATCTGCAAACACTGAAACATGACTTTCAATGCTGTCTTCAAGATCATTTATAAAAATGTTAAATAGAAGGGGTCCCAGAACAGACCCCTGAGGGACACCACTTGCCACCTCTGTCCAGCTTGAAAATTTACCATTAACGACAACTCTTTGTATTCTGTTTTTAAGCCAATGTTCTACCCAAGAACAAGCATTTTCATCGAGACCGATTTCCTTGAGTTTGAACACTAATCTTTTGTGTGGAACTGTATCAAATGCCTTGGCAAAATCCAAATAGATCACATCCACTACAACACCCTGATCTATACTTCTACTTACTTCTTCGTAGAACGCAATCAAGTTAGTTTGACATGACCTGTGCTTCATAAAACCGTGCTGATTTTTGCTGATAACCATATTCTTCTCAAGGAATTCTTGAATATTATCCCTTAATAACCTTTCAAATATTTTACCAGCTACAGAAGTTAAGCTCACAGGTCTATAATTTCCAGGCAAGGATTTTGAACCCTTTTTGAATATAGGAACCACATCTGCCTTCCTCCAATCCTCCGGAACACTTCCTGAAAGAAAAGAATCTTGAAAGATTAAAAGATTATATTATTATGTTTAAGTGTGGGTGGTGTTAAAAGGGGGATTTTGTCATTATTTCCGGTCTAGTGTAGACAAACAGTGCGCTTTAACCCTTTCACCACCACAACTACGTCACGCACACTCTTGGAGTAGGGTGCGTTCGTAACACATATTACTTTGATTTAAAGATCAGAAAATATTGGAATTTGCAGGAGAACACTCCAGGACACTCACATATTACAGTGTTCTCTAGGATACTTTAAAACATTATATGATACTCAAGGATACTTCATGATAATTAAATTATTGAGTCCAGATATACACAACTGCTAACATGCAGATATGGTAGGGGTTTGAATTATTTCTCCTTTATTCTTCTTTCTACTTACCTACTTACATTTCTCTGTCCTGTTTTCTCTAATTTGACCTTAGGATTCATTCAGATTGTCATATATCTATTTCATTCTTTCAATCCTCTAGCTTGTAGGTGTGCAGGGGAGTGAAATAGGAGGATTAGTATTATGAGGAGGAAAAATAAAAAGCTCAGTTTTTGAGAGATTGAATTTCAGAATGAGGAAGGACATCCAATCTGAGATGTAAGAAAGGCAACCAGTGACGTGTTCTAAGACTGTGTGAAAGAGATCAGGGGAGGAAATATAGATGGGAGTCATCGGCATACAGGTGGAAGTGGAATCCAAAGGAATTAATACGTTTGCCAAGAGAGGCTTGTCCTAAGCTCCTGATGATTGATATCACATAGTTTAAAATTAACTATGGCTCTTTAACCCCTTAAGGACCAAACTTCTGGAATAAAAGGGAATCATGACATGTCCCACATGTCATGTGTCCTTAAGGGGTTAAAGAAAGCAATAATAGAACTTTTTGTTTAATGAAATTAGCCAATAAATGTCTGTTATTTATAAGAAAAAAAAATTATATAAAAAAGTAAAAAAAAAAAAAAAAGAAATTAGCCAATAAAAGCATTAGTGACATACTGGAATGGCATTTGTGAAAAATGTCACAGTTTAAAAAAAATCCACAGCATAAAGAAAATTAGGAGCTGTATAATTCAAATTTTTACAAATTAGTAAACCTGCTTTCAATATAAACAGTCATATTATTTTTAATAGGTTGCCTTCAAGATCTGAAACATCAAGCTATTGCAATGTTTTATTTAAAAAAAAAAAAGGATAGTTGATTAAGTGCAGTTTGTATTCATTCAAAATATGAATTTTGCTGAATTTTTATTGTACGTGTATTTCTATGTGGTATTTAAATAATTTAAAAATGATATTGGCATTTGCCAGTGTTGAGTAATGTCTTTATTGTCATCCATCCTTTAATTCCCTTTATACCTTATGTCAAAAATACTAATTCAGACAAACAACAAGGTAAAATGAAAAATAATTAATTAGACATTAACATAATATAAAATTCTACTGCTTACAGCAGAAAAACACATACCATTTGAAATCATTTAAAGGAATACAGATTAGGAATATAGGCTAAGAGAATTTTTCATACGCATTATGAATTTAACGTGTTTTGTCCAGGTTCTTAATGGACTATGTGCTGTCAAGAAGTTTAGCTTAAGGATGTACAGATATTATATAAAAGGTAACTCCAAGAATCATATTTACAGCCTGCACTAGTGGTTATGAAATAATTCTGCAACTGTTTACCCTCTTATCTGGTTCTCAATGGGTACTAGACCTCTTTTAATGACATGTGTCACGTATACAGCTTCTTGCATTCATTATGCTCTCAAAGAATAATCACAGAATTGGCTTTAGCCAGAAGGAAATCTCATTCTGGGCTGGTAGATAATACTACCGGAGGTGGAGCAGCGTTTCAAACTGAAGTGCTGCACAATCAGACTCCAAGCACCATGATAACGTTGAATCACTAAAGTGACCCAGGTGCTTGAAGTAACCCGTTATTTATGATGTAAAGCAATACAAAGTTGTGTGGTTCATTCTAAAATCCTAGAGAAGTAGTAGATTAGAGCATGTAAGGTTGCCTTACACATTAAAAAATGCAATCAAGAAGTGAATGTAGTGTTATTTTAGATATTATTAATATATCTACTTCCTATTCACTAGACTGATTTAAATATAAAAAACACTAGTATTTTCCAGAAGGGTAGGTGATTACTTTCTTTGTGCAAATATAAAACCAGGAATATTACATGTATAAAAGACTACAGCAAACTCATCTTTAGGGGCTAAAATGAAAAGAAGCAAAGAAAGATTAGAAAGAGCATTGGAGGGCTGGCATGACAGACAGGGGGCATTTGCCCTCTGGCTACTAGCATATAGGTTGCTGTTTTTGGCTGTAATCTCCAAGTACCATTCATTCTGCAGAAATGACATAGCAGGCAGGAATTGTGCATTGACCTTTTTAGTCCAGCACTGTGTGAGTTTGTGCTTGTGGCCCTCAATCACAATTCTCCAGTAAAATCTTCTGATCTTTGCTATGTATTTACAACCTAGTTTAAAAAAAATAAAAGTTTAATCTCTTTTTACAACTTCTGTGGAAAAGGGAGATATTCTCTCAAATAAATACATCGGTTTCGGTTTTACCATCATTGTTTTTATCATTTTTTGTATAAGTTGTATGATAGTTATTTTGTTAATTCCATTTTAAATTAATGTCCTACACTATTTATACTGAATGCACCTAGGAGATTAAATCGTAATGCTAATCTTACAAAACACATTAGATTGATAGCCTATATCTTCCAAATGTTATAACTATGGTAAGTATTTTGTTGGAGGACCTTATCCTGACACTTACCATGCTATTCGTTAAAGTGAGAATTGTCAGAAATTCCAAATTAATTTTAAATTTAAGTTCAAAATAGCTGAACTGAAAGCATAGATAGATATATTTCCAGTTATGATATTTTGTCACTGAATTTGAAATTAACATTAAATTAATAAAAGATATCCTTGAATATTTAAAACAAAAATGAATAGCAAAACAAAAAATTGTTCAGCTAGAGGCAAAGATAGATAGGGAGTTTGTATGGTGATCTCAGCACACCACCAAAATTATGAACAACACACACTTATATAGAATATAAGAGAAAGCAATCTCCAAACGATAAATCGTAAAATACCATCTATTGTAATCCAATCCAATCTGATATCCCATCTATGCATCAAAATAAAATCACATAGTACACTGACCGCAGTCCACTCTTTCAAATACTTGGGTATGTTCTTAGACCCCAATCTATCTTTTGGCCTCCACATAGAAAAACTTGCGGCAAAACTTTATCCAAAACTAGGTGCTCTGTACAGAATCAAATCCTGCCTAAGACCTATAGTAAAGGAAAAGAGTGTACAACAAATGCTGATGCCAATCATTGATTAGGGGATGTAGTATATGCACCTGCACCACAAACTCACCTAAATAAGCTTAATACATTTTACACTCGTTCTGCCACTTTGTGCTACAATGTAATTACATGACCCACCATTGTGACATGCTAAAAGAATAAACTGACTGTCCAGACACACCCTTCATCTTCTCAGCCTTTTGTTTAAGAGCTTTTCTGCGAAGCTCCCACCCTACCTGAGCAGAACGCTCTCCCCGTCTGTTCCCACCTCCCATAATCTCCGATCCAGTACCAGCACTTTATTTAGTCTACCTCAATACAAAAAGAAAGCAACTCGATACTTGTTTTCCTACAGAGCACCGCAATTATGGAACGACCTTCCGCACACTTTCAAATCTTCCCCAAGCCTACAATCCTTTAAGAGATCCATCTCAAAACACAATGCACCTGTCATGGTTGATAATATGTTTCTTACCTGTTTTATGTTAAATTTTGAATATATTGTGTATTAATATTGTTTTTGTATTTTATTGTACCCTATTGTATCAATTCAATGTTTTATGAACCCATGCCATACTTGAAAACGAGAGAAATCTCAATGTATCCTTCCTGGTAAAATATTTTATAAATATAAATAAATAAATAAATCTGGAAAACAAAAACTGTACGTAGTATAATACAATAGATATAGAGTGAGGGGGAAGGGGAAGTGAGAGCACTCACAAGACGCAGATAAATGCAGGCCTTTCTCCCCAAAAGGGGTTAAATCCATACATGCTGTGCTTCAATCTGTGGCTGTAGGTCATGAAGAGAAGATCCAATAGCTTAATACTATTAAAACAACACTTTTAATGATTACAATTGCACTTACAAGAAGACAGTATATCCAAGCATATCTCCACCTGTAGTGGACCTCAAAATAATAAAGATGGAGAAAGCAGGAACAACTACCATTAAAAAACAAAATATTAAAATAGAAAATGAGACTTACAAAGTAATAAAGTCTCAAAATTAATCCAACGCGTTTCATCCAAAGAGTGGACTTTCTCAGGGATTTGGGACACTGTAGCATTTCTTGGTTTATATATGGCTCTTAATTTCAGACCTGAGATCAACTGACGTTTGGACGTATTCCACCGTGGAACGCAGTCCTGTAGCATGACATCATGTCTGGCATCCTAATCCAGCTATATTCATCTAACGGACGGAATAAAGTTCACGCAATAGTATTATGCTTTTGGCTCTTCTCTTCATGACCTACAGCCACAGATTGAAGCACAGCACATACAGATTTAACCCCTTTTGGGGAGACAGGCTGGCATTCATCTGCGTCTTGTGAGTGCTCTCACTTCCCCCTCCACTCTGTTCCTATTCATACAGTTTTTGTTTTTCAGATCTGTGATATCAGATTGGTTTATATTACACTAGGTGGTATTTTACAATTTATGTACATTTACAGATATTTTTTTCATTTATTCATTCACTGTTTTGAAAGATTTTGGAGGTTGGATGTATTAGAGATGATATATTATACACTGTTTTTTTAATTTACAATACTATTGAAAAGGTCATGAAAATAGCACAGATGTATAAATAGCTATTTTAGAACATGTCACCATATATATGTTTTACACTATTAGATCCTCTCTGCTCTATTGTTTATGTTGGAGTCATATTGGACACATAAGATTGTGGGTCTACACACAGAGACGGGGAATGTACCATCCAAGTGCTAGACAGCAGAGCTCTCAGTAGCTCATAACAGTATGAGTTAGTTATCTACTTATCCAATTGTTTGTAAAACTGATAAGACATACTACAATATTTTCTGTTTTATTTCTGTTTCATTTTGAGGATTTCCTGCTATTAATATACATAAGTATTTTATTTTAAGTATGTACACCTATTCATAACACACTATTAGGGATGTGCATAGGCAAAAAATTCGGTTTGGTTCGGCACTTCCGAAATTTGGGACTTCGGCACTTGGGAATTCGGGACTTCGGGAATGCGGGACTTTTGCAATTCCTTAACCCTAACCCCTACCCCTATCCCTATCCCTAGCCCTTACCCTATACCTAACCCTAATCCTAAGGGTAAGGTTAGGATTAGGGGTAGGGTTAAGGCTAGGGTTAGGAGTAGGGTTATGGTTAGGGTTAGATTCCAGTCATCATTCCCTTAATTTTCCCTCCCTCTCCTGTTTTGCAACTTTTCAGAAATCCAAGGCACTTCGGCACTTCCGAAATTCGGGTCTTCGTCAATTTGGAACTTCGGCAGTTCAGACATTCGGAAGCATCCGAATATCCAAATTACCGAAATTCATCTGGATTTCAATTCAGACCGAAACTAATTGCACATGTCTACACACTATTGGATCAATGTTAAGATTGATTTCACCCGTGTGATTTTCTGGTTTCTGTATTCTACGCAAGGTTTAGGAATCCTTGTCTATATTTGGCTGCCTGTCTATATTAAAACGAGCACCTATATCTGCTTTTTCTGTATATTTTATAACATATAGTAAATAAAAAAATACTTGAAAGTACTACTTTATTACTTTTATTATTACTTTTAGAGTACATATCAGCTTATAGTTTTCTTGAATTAATTAAGTTGGTAAAATGTTTGGGAACGCAGATACACAAGCTAGGTCAATATTATGAATGTGTCTAGACAAGTGCAGAATTCCCATTATTGGCAGAATCTAGGCATGCTGCAGGCTGTTATGCCCAGAACCATTCTTAAGGTGATAATCAACAGTTATATATGTCCCGAATAGTTCGCTGGCGAATAGTTCCCAGCGAACATAGCTTGTTCGTGTTCGCCTCGCGTTCGCGTTCGCGTCCTATTAGTCATAATTGAGTAAACTTTGACCCTGTACCTCACAGTCAGCAGACACATTCCAGCCAATCCAGACCCTCCCTCCTCCCAGACCCTCCCACCTCCTGGACAGCATCCATTATAGATTCATTCGGAAGCTGCATTCTTAGTAAGAGGAGGGACAATGTAGCTGCTGCTGAATTAATAGGGAAATCGATAGCTAGGCTAGTGTATTCAGTGTCTACTACAGTCCTGACGGACTCATCTGATCTCTGCTGTAAGGACAGCACCCCAAAAAGCCCTTTTTAGGGCTAGAACATCAGTCTGCTTTTTTTTTTCTGTGTAATCTAATTGCAGTTGCCTGCCTTCCAGAGTGTGTGTCAGGCTCACAGCGTATACTGTGCCCACTTGCCCAGTGCCACCACTCATATCTGGAGTCAAAATAGCTTGCATTTAAAAAAAATAAAAAAAATTTGACTGTACTATAATAGCAGTCAGTTTCCTTCACACATGTGCATTTCAGGGCCTGCCAGGGCACAGTATCACACCAGTGCAACTCATATCTGGTGTAACAGTAGTGTACATTTAAAAAAAATAGAAATTTGACTGTGAAATAATAGCAGTCAGTTTCCTTCACATGTGTGCGTTTCAGGGCCTGCCAGGGCACAGTGTCACACCATTGCAACTCATATCTGGTGTAACAGTAGTGTACATTAAAAAAAACTAGAAATTTGACTGTGAAATAATAGCAGTCAGTTTCCTTCACATGTGTGCGTTTCAGGGCCTGCCAGGGCACAGTGACACACCAGTGCAACTCATATCTGGTGTAACAGTAGTGTACATTTAAAAAAAAACAACACTTTTTTGACTGTGAAATAATAGCAGTCAGTTTCCTTCATGCGTGTGCGTTTCAGGGCATGCCAGGGCACATTGTCACACCAGTGCAACTCATATCTGGTGTAACAGTAGTGTACATTAGAAAAAAAAACTAGAAATTTTACTGTGAAATAATAGCAGTCAGTTTCCTTCACACGTGTGCGTTTCAGGGCCTGCCAGAGCACAGTAGTGTACATAAGAAAAAAAACTAGAAATTTGACGGTGAAATAATAGCAGTCAGTTTCTTTCACGTGTGTGCGTTTCAGGGCCTGCCAGGACACAGTGTCAAACCAGTGCAACTCATATCTGGTGTAACAGTAGTGTACATAAAAAAAAAATAGAAATTTGACTGTGAAATAATAGCAGTCAGTTTCCTTCACACGTGTGCGTTTCAGGGCCTGCCAGAGCACAGTAGTGTACATTAGAAAAAAATCTAGAAATTTGACTGTGAAATAATAGCAGTCAGTTTCCTTCACTTGTGTGCATTTCAGGGCCTGCCAGGGTACAGTGTCACACCAGTGCAACTCATATCTGGTGTAACAGTAGTGTACATTAAAAAAAAACTAGAAATTTGACTGTGAAATAATAGCAGTCAGTTTCCTTCATGTGTGTGCGTTTCAGGGCATGCCAGGGCACATTATCACACCAGTGCAACTCATATCTGGTGTAACAGTAGTGTACATTTAAAAAAAAACAAACACTTTTTTGACTGTGAAATAATAGCAGTCAGTTTTCTTCACGCGTGTGCGTTTCAGGGCATGCCAGGGCACATTATCACACCAGTGCAACTCATATCTGGTGTAACAGTAGTGTACATTAGAAAAAAACTAGACATTTGACTGTGAAATAATAGCAGTCAGTTTCCTTCACACGTGTGCGTTTCAGGGCCTGCCAGGGCACAGTGTCACACCAGTGCAACTCATATCTGGTGTAACAGTAGTGTACATTTAAAAAAAACAACACTTTTTTGACTGTGAAATAGTAGCAGTCAGTTTCCTTCACATGTGTGTCAGGGCCTGCCAGGGCACAGTGTCACACCAGTGCAACTCATATCTGGTGTAACAGTAGTGTACATTAGAAAAAAAAACTAGAAATTTTACTGTGAAATAATAGCAGTCAGTTTCCTTCACACGTGTGCGTTTCAGGGCCTGCCAGAGCACAGTAGTGTACATAAGAAAAAAAACTAGAAATTTGACGGTGAAATAATAGCAGTCAGTTTCTTTCACGTGTGTGCGTTTCAGGGCCTGCCAGGACACAGTGTCAAACCAGTGCAACTCATATCTGGTGTAACAGTAGTGTACATTAAAAAAAACTAGAAATTTGACTGTGAAATAATAGCAGTCAGTTTCCTTCACTTGTGTGCGTTTCAGGGCCTGCCAGGGCACAGTGTCCCACCAGTGCAACTCATATATGGTGTAACAGTAGTGTACATTTAAAAAAAACTAGAAATTTGACTGTGAAATAATAGCAGTCAGTTTCCTTCACTTGTGTGCGTTTCAGGGCCTGCCAGGGCAGAGTGTCACACCAGTGCAACTCATATCTGGTGTAACAGTAGTGTACATTAGAAAAAAAACTAGAAATTTGACTGTGAAATAATAGCAGTCAGTTTCCTTCACACTTGTGCGTTTCAGGGCCTGCCAGGGCACAGTGTCACACCAGTGCAACTCATATCTGGTGTAACAGTAGTGTACATTAAAAAAAAACTAGAAATTTGACTGTGAAATAATAGCAGTCAGTTTCCTTCACGCGTGTGAGTTTAAGGGCATGCCAGGCCACATTGTCACACCAGTGCAACTCATATCTGGTGTAACAGTAGTGTATAGAAAAAAAAACCTAGAAATTTGACTGTGAAATAATAGCAGTCAGTTTCCTTCACACGTGTGCATTTCAGGGCCTGCCAGGGCACAGTGTCACACCAGTGCAACTCATATCTGGTTTAACAGTAGTGTACATTTAAAAAGAAAAAAAAAATGTTTGACTGTAATAGATTGAATAGCAGTTAGTTGTCTGCAAGCGTGTGTGTCAGGCCTACAGCGTCTACTCTGCCAACTTCTGCCAGTGCACAGTGCCACTCATATCTGTTGTCACAGTAGCTTGCATGCATAGTACCACTAATCGTAAAAAAAATGACAGGCAGAGGCAGGCCACCCCACAGGGGTCGTCGTGGTCGTGATGCTGTGATTCCCTTTGGCCCTAGAATAATGCCCAGTGTTCAGAGGCCACGTACCCTGAACTCGAAAAGTTCTGAGGACATAGTTGACTGGCTAACACAGGACACCCAATCTTCTACAGCTTCCGCTCGGAACCTTGATGCACCATCCTCCTCCAGCTTAGCTTCGGACACCTCTCAAGTTACCACAAACCCGCCTGCCGCTACCACAACACTAGCACCACAGCCGCTTCACTTGATCTGTCAGAGGAGTTATTTACACATGAGTTGGAAGAAATGAGTGATGCGCAACCATTATTGCCATAGGATGTAGATAACAGGGATATGTCTCAGTCAGGTAGCATTACACACATGGACGTACGGTGTGATGATGATGATGTTGTACCCGCTGCTGCTTCCTTTGATGAGTTGTCAGATTCAAGTGAAGCGGTTGATGATGACGATGCGTCAGTGGATGTCACATTGGTGCCCGCTAGAAGAGAAGAAGAACAGGGGGAAAGTTCAGATGGGGAGACAGAGAGGAGGAGGAGACAAGTTGGAAGCAGGGGGAGGTCGTCACAAGGAGCTAGTGGCACAGTCAGACAGCATGCATAGGCACCCGGGGTCAGCAAGACAGCACGCCAATCAACGCATGCCGTTGCCACCACCAGAATGCCGTCATTGCAGAGCTCAGCAGTGTGGCATTTTTTTTGTGTGTCTGCCTCTGACAACTGCGATGCCATTTGCAACCTGTGCCAAAAGAAACTGAGTTGTGGGAAGTCCAACACCCACCTAGATATAACTGCTTTGCGAAGGCACATGATCGCACATCACAAACGCCTATGGAATCAACACATGAGTACAAGCAGCACACAAACTCAAAGCCGCCATCCTCCTCCTGGTCCAGCATCTTCAGCCACGTCAACCACTGCTGTCCTCCTTGCCCCCTCTCAACCATCCACCACTCCGTCTCTCGCCTTGAGCAGTTCCTGCTCATCTGCCCACAGTCAGGTGTCTGTCAAGGACATGTTTGAGCGTAAGAAGCCAATGTCACAAAGTCACCCTCTTGCCCGGCATCTGACAGCTGGCTTGTCTGAACTCTTAGCCCACCAGCTTTTACCATACAAGTGGTGGAGTGGAGTGGCATTCCAAAAATTTGTAGCTATTGGGACACCGCAGTGGAAGGTACCCGGACGAAATTTCTTTGTACAAAAGGCAATCCCCAACCTGTACTCGATTATGCAAAAGGAAGTAATGGCATGTCTGGCACACAGTGTTGGGGCAAGGGTCCATCTGACCACTGATACCTGGTCTGCAAAGTATGGTCAGGGCAGGTATATCACCTACACTGCGCATTGGGTAAACCTGCTGATGGCTTCCAAGCATGGAATGCGTGGCTCTGCAGAGGAGTTGGTGACACTGCCACGACTTGCAGGCAGGCCTGCTGCCACCTCCTCTACTCCTCCTACTTCATCCTCTTCCATAACCTCCTCGGCTGAGTCCCCTTCTACTGCTGCGTCTTGCTCCACATCAACGGCACCCCCCAGATCCCCAGGTACTATTCCACCAGCACTCCTGTCCGCCCTGAACGCACAGGTGGATCAGTGGCTGACTCTGCACCAACTGGAGATCGGCAAAGTGGTTTGTGACAACGGAAGAAATTTGTTGGCGGCATTGAATTTGGGCAAGTTGACACATGTGCCGTTCATGGCACATGTGTGTAATCTGATCGTACAATGCTTTGTGCATAAGTACCCAGGCTTACAGGATTTCCTGAAGCAGGCCAGGAAGGTGTGTGGCAATTTCAGGCATTCCTACACGGCCATGGCGCACTTTTCAGATATCCAGCGGCGAAACAACATGCCAGTGAGGCGCTTGATTTGCAACACCCGACACGTTGGAATTCAACACTCCTAATGTTCGACCGCCTGCTCCAACAAGAAAAAGCCGTTAACGACTATTTGTATGACCGGGGTGCTAGGACAACCTCTGCGGAGCTGTGAATTTTTTTGCCACGTTACTGGACGCTCATGCGCAATGCTTGTAGGCTCATGCGTCCTTTTGAGGAGGTGACAAACCTAGTCAGTCGCACCGAAGGCACCATCAGCGATATCATACCATTTGTTTTCTTCCTGGAGTGTGCCCTGCAAAGAGTGCTGGATCAGGCTGTAGATAAGCGTGAAGAGGAAGAGGAAGCGTTGTGGTCACCATCACCACCAGAAACAGCCTTATCAGCATCGCTTGCTGGACCTGCGGCAACGCTGGAAGAGGATTGTGAGGAAGAGGAGTCAGAGGAGGAATGTGGCTTTGAGGAGGAGGAGGAAGACCAACCACAACAGGCATCCCAGGGTGCTCATTGTCACCTATCTGGTACCCGTGGTGTTGTACGTGGCTGGGGTGAAGAACATACCTTCAGTGAGATCACTGAGGACGAGGAACGGGACATGAGTAGCTCTTCATCCAACCTTGTGCAAATGGGGTCTTTCATGCTGTCGTGCCTGTTGAGGGACCCTCGTATAAAAAGGCTGAAGGAGAATGACCTGTACTGGGTGTCCACGCTACTAGACCCCCGGTATAAGCAGAAAGTGCCTGAAATTTTACCGAATTACCGCAAGTCGGAAAGGATGCAGCAGTTCCCAAATAAATTAAAAAGTATGCTTTGCACAGCGTATAAGGGTGATGTCACAGCACAACGGGAATCTAACAGGGGAAGAGGTGAAAGTAATCCTTCTGCTCCCACGACCACGCCGGCAAGGACAGGACGCTTTACAGACGTGTTGTTGATGGAGGACATGCGGAGCTTTTTAAGTCCTACGCATCGCCACAGCCCCTCGGGGTCCACCCTCAGAGAATGACTCGACCGACAGGTAGCAGACTACCTTGCCTTAACTGCAGATATCGACACTCTGAGGTGCGATGAACCCCTTGACTACTGGGTGTGCAGGCTTGACCTGTGGCCTGAGCTATCCCAATTTGCGATAGAACTTCTGACCTGCCCCGCTTCAAGTGTCCTGTCAGAAAGGACCTTCAGTGCAGCAGGAGGTATTGTCACTGAGAAGAGAAGTCGCCTAGGTCAAAAAAGTGTAGATTACCTCACCTTTATTAAGATGAATGAGGGATGGATCCCGAAGGGACTGACAGTGGGCGATACATTGAACTAAAAAAGGCCTGATGAGGGGGACGTAACAGGGATTAAACTGACAAGAATACTACTACTTAACACACCACTCCTATCTGGTGGCACATTAGATTGCACGCGCAGTGCCCCAAATTTGAAGTATTAGGACCGACTAAGCATCTTTTTCCATCTCCCAGTTCCTAAAATCGATGCCATATACACGTCCCCTGATAGGGGACGTAACAGGGATTAAACTGATAGCAATAGTACTACTTAACACACCTTATAATAACGCAGAGAGAGGCAACGCAGAGAGAGGAGTCTGAAGAAGAGGAGTCAGAGGAGGAAGGTGGCTTTGAGGGGGTGGAAGACCAAACACAGCAGGCGTCCCAGGGGGCTTGTTGTCACCTTTCGGGGACCCTTGGTGCTGTACGTGGCTGGGTGGAGGAAGAGACCTTCGATGACATCAGTGAGGACAAGGAACGGGACATGGCTAGCATCCAACCTTGTGCAAATGGGGAGTTTGCAGTTGTGCAAATGGACTCTTTGTGGTTGTTTGCAGTGTGTTAAACGGGGAGTTTGGTCTGTCACTGTGAAGCGGGCGTAACCCTTACACTACCTGATTGATACAACATCATACCTGATGTTTTAAAGCACAATATTGCAAACAATTTAGGAATGTTAGGTGATTTATGCCCTTTATGGATTAAAACCAGACTCTGCATCAACTATGTAATTTTCCATAGGAGTTTTGCCATGGATCCCCCTCCGGCATGCCACAGTCCAGGTGTTAGTCCCCTTGAAACAACTTTTCCATCACTATTGTGGCCAGAAAGAGTCCTTGTGGGTTTTAAAATTTGCTTGCCTATTGAAGTCTATGGCGGTTCGCCCGGTTCGCCCGTTCGCGAACATTTGCGGAAATTCGCGTTTGCCGTTCGCGAACGGAAAATTTTATGTTCGCGACATCTCAATCAACAGTCAAAAAATAATAACAGTAATCACTGTTTAGTCGATAAACCCCAATTTAATATATCTGAACACAGTTTGCAAAAGTTTTGATCTTTTTCCTGAAGCATGTCCAAGCCATCCTCTTCCAACCCAATCCAACTGTGGCTTTCCACTTCCCAATGCAGATCAATGAAAAGTCTGTGCAAGGCAGGTGATCTAGGCAATTGCCTGCCTCTTGAGTTTAGCTTTAATGAGCTAAGCAACCAGGAAGTAACATGACTGGATGTCTGACTGACAGCAAATGGGGTATTACAAGACTCATTTATTCAACCAAAATCTGCACATTTTCTAAAATGGAAAAAGGGCAGTTGGGCCAAGAGGAGCCCCAATGGAGAACCAATGAAGCATGAATTTCTCTGCCAAGCAAAGATCAGTAGCAGAATGGAGGATACAGATATATGGTAGATTGTTAATTCTATTCAATTCGGCATGTTGATGCAATATTACATACACAAAACAAAATATACTCAGGAAATAATGAGTCATTGTGAGGGAGATTAAAACATGTTATATACACAGGATATGCAATCTTGTGTATGCAACATTAAATCCTTAATGACCAATAACATGCTGCCATCACAGTCTGGTCCCTAAATACATAATGGCAGGAAAGACTATACAACTGTCTTGTTTGTTTAACACTGATAACATGATTGTGGGCATATTTATGGGATAATAATAGTAAACAGTTGAGAATTGCCCACTATTTCAATTCTCAGATCCCAAAGATCGTTATCGTGTAAGTGAAATGTATTCCATATAAATAAAATCACAATTTGTTATAAAAATAGATACAATTTATTGTGACAATTTAAATAATAATAACAAGTAACATGCGTGATAATAATCAATGAAAATTCAGTATAACATAGAATGCAATACAATATGGTAATGTAAAAACATCTTCCAATGGCTAAGACAAGATGTATGACTGTCTTTCACAGAGAAACGAAAGTGAAACTTTCACACAGAGAAAGTTTCCAGCGAATAGCCATAAAAACTTTAGCTGACAGTTAGAATATCCCTTTCAATGCTGGCTAGACCTCTTAAGTAATTAAGACCTATTCTCATGTAATTTTAAATAAAATAACAATTAAACCAGTTCATTAGTCATTTCCTGGAACCATCCAATAAGAGTAATCTACCATGTTCTATAAGCAGAATTTTAACTTGCCTAAACAGATATCTTATCTTATTTTAGAGCAAATCAATACACCTGGATAAATATCACAATATGCTAACATGTGATATGTCACATAAATACATAATTATTCATTTCTATCTGCAGTATAGAATGTCTAATTATATATTCTTTAGTAACTAAGATTTCTAAATATCTAAATCTGATCGTGATTTATCCACATATATCATGCTATTAGAATTTTTTTAATTAAATTAGATTAATTAAATGAAACCAGTATAATTACCAGTTGAGTAGACATTCTCATCTGATGAGTAGGTAGTCTCAGGAACTTGTTTGGATTTCTCGCTCTGACCCTGCTTCTTTGCTCACTTTGACTTAGCCTGCTTCCGACTGCCTTGCCCCCGACTGCTCACTCTCTTGCTTTCTCTGCATACCTCTCTCTTCCCTTTGTCTTAACTTTTTAAAGGAAAATTCACTAGGTGATAGACCAATAGAAACACTGGAGGTGTGGTTACCTTCCAGATAATTTAAGTATTTGGTCTATAGAGGGCAGTCTCGTCCCACTAAACATACCTATCCAGGAAAGAGTTAACTTTTCCTGGTGGCTATTTTGACGTCATTTACCTTATCTTTATAGTTGTCTATAATTTAAGTTTACTGTCAGATCAAAGAATTTTCTTTGGGCTTTCTTTAGACTATGTGTCTGGCAAATTCTGCTATAATTTCTAATATGACAGTTATAACTAAGTATGACCCCTAAACTTATAATGGGACCTTATACAATATCTAAAGTAAAATTTAATTATTTAATCTTCTCTGTCACAAATGTCTGGGTTTTAGATTTAATTATATTCCATAAGCATTTAGCTAACAGTCTGTCTATCCCCCGTTCTCATTCCTTATTAATTTGGTTTGTATATACTAAGCATTCCTTAGCTTCTGGCAAAGTGGTTAGTTTTACAGAAGGGATAGAAATCTTGTGTCTTTTGTTAACTTGAAAATAACAAAATGGAGTCTGCTCTGTTCAGAATGATTCACAATATACATTTTCATTTCTATCATAGCACAAAATGTCTGCCGATATAAATACCCTGACATGATAAAGCTTTGCTCAATGACTAGGACAATCCATTTTTAAATTGGATCTTTACACCTAAGATTGTCATTGATCCATAAGGGGTTAAAGGGACACGCCAGTGCCAGAAAAACTGGCACTGCAGGAACCCTCTCCCTCCCACCCCCCATCCCATGTTGCTTAACGGGTGAAAACCCCTCCAGTGACTTACCTGAGACCACCGCCGATGTCCCTCGGCGGTGGTTTACAGTCTGCTCATGCTCCCCCCGCCGATGTTAGCCGGCAGGGGAGACCGATTGCGCATGTGCGGCCGCCGGCGGGATGAGACCTAATGCGCATGAGCGGCAATGCCGCGCACGCGCATTAGACCTCCCCATAGGAAAGCATTGAAAATGCTTTCAATGCTTTCCTATGGGGATTTTAGCGACGCTGGAGGTCCTCATATAGTGCTATAGACGAGGAAGTGCCCTCTAGTGGCTGTCTAGTAGATAGCCACTAAAGGAGGTAACCCTGCAATGTAATTATTGCAGTTTATGAAAACTGCAATATTTACAGTTGCAGGGTTAAGGGTAGTGGGAGTTGGCACCCAGACCACTCCAATGGGCAGAAGTGGTCTGGGTGCCTGGTGTGTCCCTTTAATGGGCAGATGTAATCAAGAAAAATATGCAAATAGCAAGAGAGACTGAATGCATGTGCATCTTGATAATGGAACAGCACCAGATCATTTCTTATCCATCTATCAACTTGACTGATTATTTTGCACCAATATCAGATAAATAGATCTTTGGATTCCTGCAGTTCATCAATATGTTGTTTCCAATTCTCTATTGATCCACATTACATCCAACATGTGATTATCCTTTAATTATATCCACATATAATTTCAAATTGATGGAGGAGATATAAGTGTTATAGTTTTTACTGCTCAGAATTTATTCATTGACAATTTTTGGTATATTTCACAGGGAATTATAATAGTACAGTCATAAATTCCCTGGCATGTTCAATGCATTGTGCTAGCACTCAATAATTTGCTTTTTGTGTGTGCAAATATCTATTTATCGGCGGTAGAAAGTGATAAATTAACTTCCCTGCATCTGCACATGTCCTATGTCAGCTTCCCGTAATGAAATCTCAGAATTATTTAGCTTATTTGTGCTTATTTTGCTTTATGTAAATCCCAAATATTCTTTAGCTCATTTAGTATCCGCCTTTAGTATTTTTGCTGGAAGGCTATTCTTGATATCTAATGTTCTTCATACACATTTTCCACATTTCACTTCATTCTTTCATACTCCAAACTCAAGGAATACTTTCTTGTACTACATTGTAGTCAGTGCTCCATTAGTTATAGTGATTTTGGGACTTCACCTTTTAGATATTGTTGGATTATTGTAATTGTTATATATCCTGTATCATCACCATATATTTTCATATTTCTATTGCATTTTAATTAGATTTTAGAGGAGAAAACAGATATAACCGCATGCAAATAATTTGGTAAAAGGGACACTATAGGCACTCAGACCACTTCAGCTCATTGAAGTGGTCTGGGTGCAGTGACCCTGTCCCCTTAACCCTGCAAAGTAAATTACTGCAGTTTCAGAGAAAATGCAATAACTACACTGCAGAACTAAGACTGCCTTTAGTGCCTGTCAATCAGACAGCCCATAGAGGCACTTTCTGATTGCTAAGCAACTTTTGGTCATCAAACTGATAGACGTCCTTACGCTTACGCAATGCTTTCCTATTGGGAGGACCTAAGGTGTTTGCACCACTCACTGTGCATGTGCATTAGTGCCCATTGTCTGGTGACTTCAGAGGAAGCGGAGCACCGACCCAATGCCAAGCATGATTGGCACTGGAATCAGGTTAGTACAGTAAGGGTTTATTAACCCTTACACTGCTGGTGGAGGGGGTGTAGGGGAGAGATCCAGAAGGAAGTATAGTGCTACGGATATAGATTTGTATTCCTAGCACAATAGTATCCATTTAATGGTTAGGATGTGCAGAATTTCTGACCATGTTTTATGCAAGAACTACCTGATTTTTTTTAATGTTCAGCTAAATGCAGCCACCTACCTCTATATTTATATTTATTTTTATTTATTGTATGTGGTTATCTAATATTAAATGGTGAGATGCATTAATGAACAATCCCACCTCTTAGTGTTGAAACTCAGTGCACAAGAAATATTTATATTTTATTCTATTTAATACCGTGTGCTAAAATTATTGTTGTATATTGGATCTGTAATTTGTAGTTATGTGGTTTATGATCCTAGTCTAAATAATCTCAGCTTTACCTTCTATGCAGAGATAGGCAGAGAACATGTTTTTTTTTAAAACATGTTCGCTTTGAATATTGTTACCAAAGCATTATGAATGAAGTTTCTATGCATTGAATAGACTGCATAATAAATTATTTCTCATCTCTATAGAAGCAGCAATACAATATCTCCCTTGGTGGGCTTATGCCTGCAAAAGCCGACAAGATACAATGATCTTGTAGAGAGAAATTCAAAAGACATTAAGTTTTCAGATTGAACAACAATGCTCTTTTCTCTGAATACAAATATCTCTAAAAGGCTAGTGCTGGTTTTTATCTTCCCAATTAAATGTAATTTCAATTGGCCATTCCTAGTATAACAAACACATCTGGTGAGCAAAGAAACCATTAAACACCTTTATCCCTGCTGAGCAGACTGGACAAGCTGTGTGAGTTTAGTGATCAGATTAACCTCTTGACTTGCACTAGAGTCTGATTGTTGTAATTTTCTTCCTGTACAATGCCACTTGATCCTTGTTGAAAAGGAGAAGCCACTGTAATCTTCGATGTGCCTCACATGCAACCTCGCTCATAAACACAAGATGAATAGGGTCCTTTTGGAAAGATAGCGATACCCTGTTTAGAATCAACGTATTTCACAAAGGGCATCACATTTAAAAGTAATAAATACCATTTATATCATGTCTGCTGTGTAGAGATAAGATATAGACATAAGACTAATGGGGCAGAAAAATGATAATATATTGTACTATTTTAGGCATTTTCCCATGACAGTTATGCATTTCTATAGGCTATGACTATCCTTATCATGTGATTACACAGTCCGTTAGTAAGATAATTAGGCGGTACAGGCTTTTATGGCTATATTACTTTTGAAAAATATTTTATAATGGAAATCTTTTGAGAGTTGATTTTGAAAGATTTAAAAACCCTAAAATGCCCTTCTAGTAGTTTTTAAAAAAAATATTTATTTTAATTTTCTATTGCCCATTATTAACACGATTATTTTCAAGAGGAAACTTGCTAAAAAAACAAAAAGGAAAAAGTAATGCGTATATGTGGGTTTGTTTCTTTATTATTTCAAAGAATAAAGCAGGTCATGGTGGAGCAGCAAGATCTGTAGATGATTTTTTGAATACAGTACTTTAAAAATTGCTGTCAATTTTGGATTCACATAAAAAAATGTAAATGTAACTGTTGTAATTTTACATGTAGAAACAAGAGACTTCAAATCATCTAATGAGCCTATGTCTTTATACATAGCAGTATACTTGAAGTTCACTGGTATTAATGAGTTTAACCCCTTAAGGACACATGACATGTGTGACATGTCATGATTCCCTTTTATTCCAGAAGTTTGGTCCTTAAGGGGTTAAATTTACAACAGGTTTGACATTAGTTATAAGCAATGCAACTGACTTCATTCTTTATCCACAAACATTTTTTGTGCTAACTTTACTGTATGGGCTTTTTTACTAAACCAAATTATTTCAGTTCTTGTTTTGAATCATATCATTACAAAGAGATGAACTGTCCCGATAAAGTGACCCCAACACATAGTGTGTAACCTAAAATAAAGAGAATGTATTACCAGACCTTAGAATGGCCTGGCTTAACATGGGTAGCGAAAGAAAAGTAAAATACAGGGAAAGCAGAAATCAGGATAACAATAGGATAACAGAGAAACATAGAGACATAGAATGTGATGCAGATAAGAACCATTCTACCCATCTAGTCTGCCCAATTTTCTAAATACTTTCATTAGTCCCTGGCCTTATCTTATATCTAGGATAGCCTTAAGCCTATCCCATGCATGCTAAAACTCCTTGACTGTGTTAACCTCTATCACCTCAGCTGGAAGGCTATTCCATGCATCCACTACCCTCTCAGTAAAGTAATACTTTCTGATATTATTTTTAAACCTTTGTCCCTCTAATTTAAGACTATGTCCTCTTGTTATGGTAGGGTTTCGTCTTTTAAATATAGTCTCCTCCTTTACTGTGTTGATTCTCTTTGTGTATTTAAATGTTTCTATCATATCCCCCTTGTCTTGTCTTTCCTCCAAGCTCCTTTAACCTTTTCTTGTAAGTTTTATCCTGCAATTCATAAACCAGTTTAGTAGCCCTTCTCTGAACTCTCTCTAAAGTATCAATATCCTTCTGGAGATGCGGTCTCCAGTACTGCGTACAGTACTCCAAGTGAGGTCTCACCAGTGTTCTGTACAAGGGCATGAGCACTTCCCTCTTTCTACTGCTAATATCTCCCCCTATACAACCAAGCATTCACCTACCTTTAAGTCATCATAAATAATCACCCCTACATCCATTTCCTCAGATGTCGAGGTTAGGACTCTATCAAATATTCTGTACTCTGCCCTTGGGTTTTTACGTCCGAGATGCATTATCTTGACCATTTTCCTAGTTTACCTAAATCATTTGCCATTTAGCTTATTCCTCCCGGAACATCAACCCTATTACATAGCTTAGTTTCATCAGCAAAAAGACATACCTTACCATCAAGACCGTCTGCAATATCACTAATAAAAATATTAAAGAGAATGGGTCCAAGTACAGATCCCTGAGGTACCCCACTGGTGACAAGCCCATGCTTCGAATACACTCCATTAACTACAACCCTCTGTTGCCTGTTACTCAGCAAATGATTTACCCATTCTACAATATTGGAGTCCAAACATAAAGATTGCAGTTTATTGATAAGCCTTCTATGTGCAACAGTGTCAAAAGCCTTACTGAAATTTAGGTAAGCAATGTCTACTGCATCACCCTGATCTATAATTTTAGTTACCCAATCAAAAAAATCAATACGATTAGTTTGGCATGATCTTCCTGAAGTAATCCCATGTTGTCTCTGATCTTGAAATCCATGTGATTTTTAGATGTTCAACCTTTTCAATTACTTTCCCCACTACTGAAGTAAGGCTTACTGGCCTATACTTGCCTGATTCCTCCCTACTACCTTTCTTGTGAATAGGCACAACATTCGCTAACTTCCAATATGAGACTACTCCTGTTAACAATGATTGGTTAAATAAATCTGTTAATGGTTTTGCTAGTACACCACTTTTAATAACTTTGGGTGTATTCCATCAGGTCCCATTTACTTATTTGTTTTTACTTTTGACAGTTGAAATATAACCTCTTCCTCTGTAAACTCACATGTAACAAATGACTAATTTGTCCTTTTTTCCCTTCCCTTCATTTTCATCTTACATTAGCTGCTCAGTCTAAAGCCCAAGGTTGAGGCAAAAAAACTGAATCTAGAGAAGATTGTATTGATTAATAGTGATGTCCCGAACGGTTCGCTGGCGAATAGTTCCTGGCGAATATCGCTTGTTCGCGTTCGCCACGGATGGCGAACATATGCGCTGTTTAGTCCGCCCCCTATTCGTCATCATTGAGTAAACTTTGACCCTGTACCTCACAGTCAGCAGACATATTCCAGTCAATCAGCAGCAGACCATCCCTCCCAGACCCTCCCACCTCCTGGACAGCATCCATTTTACATTCATTGTGAAGCTGCATTCTTAGTGAGAGGAAGGACAGTGTAGCTGATGCTGATTTGATAGGGAAATTGATAGCTAGGCTAGTGTATTCAGTGTCCACTACAGTCCTGAAGGACTCATCTGATCTCTGCTGTAAGGACAGCACCCCAAAAAGCCCTTTTTAGGGCTAGAACATCAGTCTGTTTTTTTTTCTGTGTAATGCAATTGCAGTTGCCTACCTGCCAGCCTGTGTGTCAGGCTCACAGCATATACTGTGCCCACTTGCCCAGTGCCACCACTCACTCACTGGTGTCACAATAGCTTGCATTTAAAAAAAACAAAAACTTTTTTGACTGTAATATAATAGCAGTCAGTTTCTTTCACTAGTGTGCGTTTCAGGGCCTGCCCAGTGCCACCACTCACTCACTGGTGTCACAATAGCTTGCATTTAAAAAAAAAAACACTTTTTTGACTGTAATATAATAGCAGTCAGTTTCCTTCACGCGTGTGCGTTTCAGGGCCTGCCAGGGCACAGTGTCACACCAGTGCAACTCATATCTGGTGTAACAGTAGTGTACATTTAAAAAAAAAAATACAAATTTTACGGTAATAGCAGTTAGTTGTTCCTTTACTGATACAAAGAGACCTGAGATAAAATTTTAAATAGACTTTCAATGAGTGTTGTTACCTCAAGGATAAATATTGGTCATTGGGAAAGAAATACAAATACAAAAAGATAAGTCCTGCGCTCACTCCCATCACTACTGGGACGGCAGCAATGACTACAGTACACATTGGGAAAGAAATGCCTATTTCTATTGAAATGTTCACATTTTATGAAATTACAAAAATATGGCACACTCTTCATACATAAAGCATTTCAAGCAAGGGGTTTGGAGTGTTCCTTTAAAACTATTACAAATGTTAGAAGTGGCCAAGTGTTTGTCCTTTAAAGTTATTTTTTTCACTTTTTTTTAAGAAAAGCAATACATAATATTTCAATTATGTACTGAATGACAAGAGGTGATAAACAAAAAATGTTGTATTGATACAGTATAGAATATACAAATTTACAAAATAAACGTTTTACAGTCTGCTGTGGCAGGGACACTTTGAATAGACACAAGATTGTTTTAGAGCATACAGTTTTGCCTCTGTTTTCAGAGAATGAGAGGTCAATTGCAGGAAGACAGGAACATTTTGCTAAGAATATCCATAATGCAAAAAGAAGATAGCAAATAGAGACTGTGGCGTTAAGGCTGGTTAGTTACTAAAACAAATGTAGAATTTTAAGCCAAAATATCCCAATTGTAAAACATCATCCAACCTGTCTATTTTTTGCTTACATTTTGCATATTGTTTGCCAAAACATTACAACTTAGCCTTCAGAATGGAATATAAGGTAATTAGTGAAATAAAAACATCTTATTTCAGTAAAGTGTAATTATATATATATATATATATATATATATATATATATATATATATATATATATATATATATATATATATATATATATATATATATATATATATATATATATACACATACATATTATTATTTTTTTTTTTTTTACTACAATAGAGTATCTGGTAATTGTTATTGACTAGATTTGTTCATGGTGGAAAAAATTGTTTCTGCCGAACCACTTGATCTGGGAAAAAAAAAAAAATGGGATGTCCAAATACCATACATGTGGTATTCCAGCTTGTCAGAATATTGTCCGATGGGCCAATCAGTATACTGCACTAGTATCATATTATTATATATTTTTTATTATTTAATTGTGTTGTATAGATTTATTAAGTATAGATTTTTTTTATTGCTCCTCCTTTTTTCACTCTTGTGGTCACTTGTCAACATTGAATGATTGTCCCTTAGATATTAATATTTTTTTTCCGATCAATCATCTAGTTTTTGATTATATGGGCTGAACTCTGAATGGTGAATCAAAACAAACATGATCATTTACTGTGCAAGTTGTTTGCTTTGTGATTAGTTTATATGGCAGTTCGGAAAACAGGAATTTAGAAATCAGGATTTGGAAATCAGGAATGCGTTCTCTTCACTAAACACCAGTAATTGTTTGCATGGTTATAATTGATGAATGGACAATATAATTCTTTAATTTATGTGAACATTGTATTATCACCATTCTCAATATACAAGTCAAACAAAATAAATCAGAAGTGAGGCGTCAGTTAGAATAATGCTATCATAATTTAACTTAATTACTATAAAGTAAAGCAATAATGAACAGATAGCTAAAATCTGATGTGTAGTCAACTTGTGCCCAATGAGTTACTCATATGAAAGTCAAACTAAGTGACTCAAATCTCTACAGCAGTGACTCCTAAACCAGTGCTCAAGACATAGCAACAGGCCATAATTTAAGCGTTTGTCAGTTTTAATTCAGTGTATTTACTGGCAAATTCTCAACCGCTAGTGTTTCTTGAGGTTTGGTTTGATAATCACTGCTATATTGTATAGACAGATGAGTATATGTATTTCCAATTTACTAAACCTTTCAGTAACTTAAATGATAAATTTTAACCCTATAATTATTCACAGATATTTTTTGTACTGTGGCGATACATTTCAACTAAAGGTGAACATTTTCTACAAATATTTATTAGTAGAACAAATGTTTTTGCCAAGAGGTGAAAAATTGGGGATGTGAATGTTCTCAATATAAGAGAATTAAGAGCAAGCTGAAAGGATTGTATATATTTGTTCTTAAATTAACTGGGTCAAATGTTTAAAAGTCCAAGAATAGCTGTTTAGAGGTTCTATAGACAGTATAAATGATTGACTCACTAATTAAATTAGCACTTTGCTACCTAAATGTAGGTAAACCGAAAGAGATATTCAGAGGAGCCTCCATTCACAGAATGTGATATAAATTGAGTTAAGAATATTACTTTTTTCATATTTTTTGTAACATTGATGGTGCTTCTTCACTTTTTGAAATTGTTCAGGATCAGCATCATCAAACACAACATTATTACCTTGAAAACAATAGAAAGGTTCTTAAAAGAAAACAATAGAATGACTTAGGAGACCAGAGCTGTTCACTGGTTCTAAAATAATATTGCTGCCAATGTCATGCTGGGTACCTAAACTCTGGAATACTGTCCATTTTTCAATGAACTGCTTCCAAGCTTTACAGTACTAGGGCAATACATGTACACTCACATGGGTGAGTTTTCACTTGCATATAGCACGAATGAAAAATGACGAGCCTTGCCTTAGGATGAATTGATTGATAAGTTAGAAACTTTAAAGAGTCTAATAGTTTATGACTTTTGTTTATTGATCATAAATATGAAGTCATTAAAGGTGCATTACATAAGTAACTATTGAACTGTATTATTATTATTTTTTTTTGCTTTTTAAATTAATTGAGAATGTTAATGATACATATTGTTAGATTTGTTTAAATATGTGCACGTTAATTATTATATGAATATATTCTGTACTGAAAGATAGTCTATTAATACCAGTTTATATTGTAATTATCAGTACTGTAGAATATCAGTACCAGTATGGTATGTACTTCACGTTTAGTGCGAATACAGCACTAAAGTTCTGCAGAGTCCAATAAAGCAGGACATTTCATGTTGGCATGGTCCATATGTCATTAGCACATTATATTGAAATGGTCCCCATGGGGTCAAGACACTGTGAAATTGTTAAAATGTGTTTATTTTTTCAGGGGCATTAAATGTATTACTTCGATTGAAAGGACAAACTAACACTGAAGTCCAAATATGGTCTGCAAATGGTAATAAAGGAGAGCAATGGCATCAGGCTCGTTTAAATATACATCCTACCACTTCCTTTCAGGTATGAGCTTGGTAAATCATAGTTTGGGTGTATATTCATTAAAGATGTTTTGAGATGACAACTAGGTTGTAAAATGTAAGCCAACATTGTGGAGTTTGTATTTTTTTAGCTTGACTGTATTTGTCCTAATTTGAAACTTTTGCATGACATTAATGATGGAATACTTATACATTCATTTGAAATTGGAGTATTTCCTCCATGGCCGAAGTGATCATCATTTTTTTTTTAGTGACCAATTATAGAAATTTGAATAAAAAATGGTGACAGACACAGTTGGCAGGGCAGCTGCATAAAATTGGTAACATTTCCCTTGCCCAATACATTTAGTGATATTTTACACAATATTTGTGTCTGACACACTCTTGTTGTTTAATATAATAAAACAGATCATGTGTTTAGATGCATTAAATTAGCTATAGCCATTGTGTATTCTAGTGGTATTGTTTTTTTTTCATCCATATGGTTCATTCATATGCCTATGCCATCTTGTAGCTTGTGAATTACATATGTGAATAAAAAGTGCACGCTTACAAGGAGGGGTGAATCCTTTACTGAATCCTAAATTAAAACTCCCTTAACCATAACATTATTTTCTACCATGTATTGTATCTTGCAAACTAGCAAGGGTTTCACACAACCCTTTTACCTTCTGTCCTAATCACTACTATCTCTTAATAATGTATAACCTCTCCAGAGCAGAGCCATGTATCCTTCTACGAAGGACCTAGTTACACATATCTTATATTTTAGTTTATACTATATATTTTAAATATCATCTTGCTGTCACCGTGTTAGACTAAACATCACTCATTCTGCTTGCGCTGGAATTGTAATATAAAGTATGACTACAAAATTCAGCTAGAGATTATGGTCTTCTTTTAGTTCCAAAACCCCAGACTGGAGCATACATGATGGACTGGATTAGAATAAAGGGGAAAAAAATAGGCAATAGTTTCAACATAATTTGAATACAATGTTATACACAACAAATGTACAAAAAAAGTATATGGTACAGTTAACACAATTATTTAGTGAGAAAACATACATTTTTATATATTTACATGTAGCCCACTTAGTGATTATGGTGCTACGAGTGCCCTGATGCAATTCTACAATGAGTAATCAAACTGTTTTAATACTATGGCAATTCAGCCTGGGTCCCTCTGTGTATTCAGGTATTCCCCGTTAGTCTGGTTTCCTTTACAGAGCTAAGCAGGGCAATGTAGGACTATGCTCACTGGTTGAGAGCATCAACTGAGCTCTCTTATCCAATGAAAGCAGCTGGTGGGGCTTTACTTTGCAGTGAAATGCAGCTTGTCTTGCAGGATAACACCAAAGCTAGTACATTAGCCCAGGCTTTTCTGGTAAGTTGCCACACCATTCTGATATGGTTTGACTATTTACCGTCGGGCGGTACACTATAACCACTGCACTGTGTGTGTCTTTTTAATATATTTATATAAAAACTAAACTATATCAGTGTCTTAAATTCCTTTTGCAGCTAATATTTGAAGGTGTTCGTGGGCATGGCATAGAAGGTGACATTGCTATAGATGATATCTCAATTGTAGAAGGAGAGTGTACAAAAGTAGATCAACCAGCAACAAGTAAGCATATTTTTAAAATATTTTCAAATATAAAAAGTGTATACACATTTTTTAATATTGTACCATAAACAATAAACAATTAAGGACTATGCTACCTCTCTAATTACACATATTACAGAAGCTACATTTTCAATGGCAGTATTGTATTTATAGGAAAAGTATAAAGTTGTTCTTATTTCCACTTAACAAAAGCTGCAAAATAGAATTATTATTGTTTCAACCATTTTTAACCAACTTCTATGAACAGGTTTTGTTGCTACATCAAAATCAAACTATGGAGTTTAAGATCAAGGGTACAGAATAACTTGGTGTCCATATGACTCCAATCTATTCTTATGTTAAACTGTTCGAATGTTGCCGCTGCCTTGGCTGAAAAAGACTTGTGGTAGTCATAAAAATTTTAACCACCTGTTTCCCAGATCTACCAACTTGTGCATATACAAGTCCAGTTCTCTCTACGTTGTGGAAAATTAAAGCAAATAACATCCCTATATAACCCAAATGCGAGTACAAAATCTGGTATGGACAGCCTAGGGTCTTTGGCCTTGAGCACTAGGTTTTGTTTTCCACTATGTCCTGTGATGCTATCAGTAAGGACATAAGGTTTACGTCTTTTTCCTCCAGAATATCTTTCTTGATGTTGGGTGGTACCATGTGTGCTGGTGTGATAATGTGTGTATCCGCACCCTGTGCATTTTGTGTACCTGTGGCATTTTCCTGTGAGATGGCTTGGTTGATAACTTGTGTAGGAGGGGTATCTGGGGAACACACTGTGGCTGGTGCTGAAGTTTCCAATTTATCGACTCTTTGATTTAAGCTGTTAATCGATGCAAGCATAGCTGTCATAGTGGTCTGAATCCCTGTGAGAGAGTCAATGATGTGCTCTTGAGAGCTGGACCTTGGCTGTGGATTATCTGCGCTGGTCATCATAATCCTGTACAATTCAGCTTTCCTGGCCGTGGCCAGGTATGGTAGCCCCCTACACCTGAGTTTTGCTGCGTTCTTTGGGATTGTCCAAGATCTTAATGAACAGGGACTAGAGGGTTCTTGACATTCTCCTGCTGTAGGAGCTGTTGTTGGAATCGGAGGTCTAGCTGGTGTGCCGGGTAGGGAGAAATCGTCTGCTTGCTCTGATGCATGCAACATGCTATAAATGAGATTTAGACGTGAGTCTTGTCTTGCTATAGTTATAAGGACTTGCATTAACTGGCTTCTTTAATTGCCGGGTGGTGAAGAACTTAACTATTAGTGGGATGGTGAGGCCATGCTGATGCCAAGGGGCGGATAGAGGCACTTTCTATGATTTGGCCCTTCCCTTGAGCAAAGGCAGGGTGTAGGCCTCTGGGGACTTAATATGTATATAATGGCAGAGAGAAGTGACATCCTAACTAGAGCTCTTGAGTAGAGCGGTTCGAGACAATAGCTATGATTTGGACAGTGTGAGCTGGTAAACCTCTATGTGAGGATGGGTGTTGGTCTCACAGGATTCCAGTTTGCCTTGCCTGTGTATGGCCTGTTCAAGTACCCTATCTGCCAGTATAACGCTGCTTGGGGTAATTGGCATGTTGGATACCACATACCTGATCGTTTTTTAGAGAAGGTATCTTATCAGTCGTGGGATTCCTGAGTTTACAGACGTGTACCACCTGTGAATCAAGACTATCATTGGAGACTTCTCTATGGTTGTGCGTGTTTTTTAGATTGCTTTAAGTGATACATACCTGGATCAACTGTTGGTCCTTACTTCTTGATCTAACGGATTAAGGGAATGAAGTGAGTTTTATTACGGTAAATGATTGTTTGTACTTGTGAAGTATTATGACCTGAGCTCCAAGGTAACGTTGCTAAGTGCTAGTCCTCTTGTATGTATGTGTGGTTACCAGCGTAGTCGTAATTCTAGCTTTTGTTTATGGTATGTCTAAGATTGTTTTAGGAAATTTAATATGTGTAGGTTATCCTGGTTAACGTGCGTATGTGAGTGTGGACGACTGCTTTCATCTTTTAACTTGTGCCGTTTACTGTAATGGTGTAGTATGTATTTGTCTAGAACAGATGTGGATTGGGACGTTTTTAACTTACTGGTTTGTACTTTTGAACTGTAGACGTATTCAGCTATGCGATAAAAATTGTCGCAATGGCTATTTGGATGAAGGGGTTCTGACTGCAATAAATTCAAATGATCATGATTAGTGCTTTCCTGAGGTTTACTACGTAGTAACTTTAATATATTCCCTTTTGTGAGCGATCCTAACCTAGTTTGTTTTTTTATCTTGAATCTAGTTTAACGTGCCTAACCAGGTTATGTTGTGACTTCCAAGCACCCCCCTTTCCCGCTGTATAGAGCCGTACTGTTTTTTTAATGTACCGTATGTATCATCATAGATATCACAAAGACAAGATGAAAATTCAGGGGCGTATTGCTCTGACTTTTGGAATATATAATGACTGTGTGAGCATATAGTTTAAATAAGGCACTGTAACCCTCCTTGTTACACCAGAAATCTTACCTAAACAGAACAAAATACATGGTTAGGCTTATTACCCTGTTACTGTGTGTAGGGAATTTAACTGACTGACCACATACATCATACTTATTAGCAATTAATTAGCCGTTTTATAGATATTAGCGGTAAATACGTTTAAAAAGCGATTATTATTTATATAGAGAAACAAATGCAAAACCAGTTCTTTTTATCCCGTTTTCAGTATTTTTAAGTCTGTGAGTTTTGTGAAGCCGGTGTAGCATGTCTGCCTTAAAAGCTTGAAAAGGGGTTTTATCTGTAGTTAGCCATTTGAACTGTAGATGGCGATGTTGTGCAAGTTTGACAGGTCATTCGTCTGAACTTGCTGACCTGAAACTTTTTTTAATTAGTTTTGTACATGACTACATTCATATGTATGCATGATATATGTGCTGGGAGAAGGAAGGTTTGTGTGTTAGTTCGTGCGTACGAACTTCCGTTCGTTTGAATGCAAGTTTATTTGTGAGTGAATGCGTGCGGGCGCATAGGTCCCCCGTTCGGCAACTTAGAGCGTTGGTTTTTACTCACTGTTGTCAAGTGCCTGGTGGCCGACCCGGAAGTTTGGGTAGGTGCCCTGGAAATACTGTTGCAGAACGCGGGTATGCTGCCCCGGGCGCTGAGTTGCGCTGGTGGTACCATTTTTGGGTCGCTGACGCTGCTTTTTGTGGTCTGCGGTACGAAAGCCTGCTGCTGTAACTGGGCCTAGGAATTCTGCACGAGGAAATTCTTCTGGTGAAAAAAACGGAAACGGAAGTGACCAGTCTATGTCAGCCCAGTTTGGAGGTAGGTTTGAGTTTATATAGGCCGGTTCATACCCTCCCACAACGCCAAGCTCCGCCTTTACATATATATATATATATATATATATATATATATATGGAAGGCAGGGCCTGAAGTTGTGGGAGGGGCTTGGTTCCCCTTCCTAAGGAGCTCCAGGACTTCACCTGCTACCGGCTCAGGTCTTGAGATTTGCATAACCACACTTCCGTTCCGTGCAAATCTCCTTTGTCACAGGTTGAACCCCGAGGATACACTTACCTGGTCCTGTTGCTCCGTTTCAGCTTGCAAGATATTCCCTGTCTCCCTGGCGTCCCCGCATTTCGGCTTATCGCATAAGCGACCGGCGGCTGGTTCCATTTTTCAGCAAAACCGTAAGTCACGGCTGCCGTCGGGCGGCGGTCGCCGTCGATCCGCGTCATCTTGGGATACCAGTATCCAAATACGGAGCTTACCGTTACGTCACATTTTTGAATATTTTGGCGGGAATTGTTGCACGTACGCTGGGCAATTCGTTTCGATTCCTGATTTCTTTTAAATCAGTTCGCAAGTTATACGTACTTATAAGCTGTATGTATTAATTGTGCTTATGGGATACAATACTCATTATTCATTCGTTTTAAATGCATTAGTAATTTCATTGCGCACTTTAGCTGGGTTATGTCGGCCCCTTGTGGTTATTCGATATTATTACATATTGTGCAAAATTTTAACATATTGTGTTACATATATAATTTCAAGTTTTAAAGCAGCCTATAATGACTGGCCTCTACACCTGCATTCAAGCAAATGACTTGCAGGTGTGGCACGAGGCATTCCATGTTCCAGATACTACATGCAATCAAGAGAAGGCATTTTTTTTCTTTTATGTGACACATAAAATTCTTAAAACACGTACAGTTTCAAATGTCATTTTTCATGTTTTAACTAGCCACTTCAGGTTTTTCATAGCCGGTATTCTTACGTGTTACGTCTACATTTATAGGCTAGGCCATCCACGCAGCATTTTGGGGTTTTGGTTCCAGGTTCCAATTTAGGATTTTGCTACCTGGTAGGTAACTTGGGTACAGGAGGGAATGTAAGGTACATATCAATAACCACTTAATAGTTATTAAATTTAATTTAATTGTAAACTCACTATTTTGTAGGACCTACAGTTCACCTGTATTACCTTACCCGGCTAAATACTCGGCTCAACAGGTACGTCCCTTTGCCTCGATTCTACACGATTCCCTTCCTCGTCTATTTTCAAAAGCTAGTTATACACTGGCACTAAAGCCTCTAGGTACATTCTTCTTGGCCTTCTACGCCTTATGTTAGTGGTCCCGCAAGGCCAACACCCATCCTCAAACGGAGGTACGACATCCCCTCGGGCCAACTCCTGTCACTCCCATTCTGTCTTTTTCTGGTTATTGTCACAGAGGGGCCAACTCCCTGCCATAATGTCAATGGCCTCATACCCCAATCGGGCCAATTCATAGGTAGAGCCTCTCACAGCCGCTTGGCAACTAGTAGGGCCTCACCTGTCACCTATCGCCTTAATTGTTTTGCCGCTTGGCACTAGTTAAAGCAGCCAGTGAAAAAAAAAAAATGTTACACTAGGTAAAACTTCTACAATTTATTTTGTAGCATGTCACAACTACCAGAAGGCGGGGAAGATCTGTCTATCCCTAGCACACCTGCTAGATCGGTCACTCCATCCCAAGGAGTCGACAATTCAAGTCCTTCATCTCTCCGCTCCTGGATGGTTCCTCGGATCACCGCCGAATTGAGGAAAAGTAATATTCAATTCCCAGCTACGGCTAGGAAAGCCGAATTGAATAGACTTTTAAACACGCAAACTGATAATACTGGGGCTGACGAAGGGTCTAGTAGCGGTCAGTCTTCTGATCTGCACGCGATATTATCCTCGGTCTTGACCTCTTTAGGTCGTATTACCGATAAACTGGATAAAATGGATACAGAGAGCCGACAGCAGTCGCAAACGGCCCCGGGGAAATAGTGACACGGCGGTTGTCCCCAGCAGTTCTCCTGGTAATATTCCGGCAGGTATTAAAAATCTGCATATTATTAACCCGGCACATTTGGTGCCTGCTAATTTGAGGAAGGACATCTTGGAGGGGAAGGAGGTAAATTTGGTATCCCTACTCATTGCCTCCCAAGATGTCCTGGAAAATAAGACGTATGCTTTTGGTGACATATCAGTGGTACTTAAATCTAGGGACCCCAGACTAAACCGTTAGCTGTCTATCCCAGAATTTGTCAAGGCTTTTGGGACCTACAGGGATGTTGTATGCTCAGTGCACCCCCATAGGAGGGAGGAATTGGATCTGTACCTACACAAGCTAGTGGATTTGGGGCACAAGTACGGTGGTACGGCTTTTTATGACTACCACCGTGCTTTCGCCGCAAAGGCGTCGGCGGCTCTGTCCCAGTTTAGCTATCAAGTTGACTGGAGTGTGCTGGATACGGAGCTTTTTTGTCGGCACTTTGCGGGCCTCAAGACACCGGATTGTGCCATTTGTGCTTCCAATTCACACACGGCAAATCTATGTCCCAATACCCCCTCCCAATATGACACCGACTGGGAGACTAGCCAAGGTCCTTAAAGATAAACTGGGCCGTGATATAATTTTTTTTGGGAAGTCGCAGGTTTGCAACAATTTTAATACAGGCACGTGCGGGTTCAGTGCACGTAGGTTGCTTCATGTATGTTCCTTATGTTTCCGGGCTCACTCTAAAGCATGTGCCCAAATAAATTATACCCCAAGCAGTATTTATCGTCTATTGATGCCTCACTGCTGAGAAAGTTATTATGTGATCACCCATCCCAACACTTAGTGGAATTTTTGGTGTCAGGTTTCACGGCGGGTTTTCACACAGGTATCATCCACATGCCTAATGGGGAATGCAAGAACTTGCAAACAGCCATGGCAGATCCTGAAGCTATTAACCGACTAATACAGAAAGAGATTGACCAAGGGTTTGTAATTGGGCCTTTTGACTCTCCACCTTTTGCTCTATGGAGAACTAACCCCATAGGTCTGGTCACTGGTAAAACCTCAAACAAGCAAAGGTTGATTCTTGACCTCTCTGCTCCCCATGCATGAGCTACACAAAGTCTTAACTCACTTATTCCGTCTGAAGAGTTTTCGCTGCAATACGCTACAATAAATAATGCCATCACGGCCATCCTCTCAGCAGGAATAGGCGCTTGGCTTAGTAAGACGGACATAGTGAATGCTTTCAAACTACTCCCTATTCATCATACATCCATCCCTGTGGCATTTACATGGTGTTAAATGGCAAGAGTTATATTATTTTTTCATGCGTCTCACATTCGGTTCAAAGAGCAGCCCACGTATTTTTGATATGTTTGCTGAGACGTGTTGGATATTGCTTAACACCTGTAGATGCCCCACCATTATTCATTATCTGGATGACTTTCTTTCCATAGAAAGCAACCTCTTACCTCCCAGTAACCTCCAGGCTACAACACGGATTTCACCTACTAAGACGGAAGGTCCCGATACGGTCATCAATTTCCTGGGGGTCGTGCTGGATTCGGTACACATGCAGGCCAGCCTCCCAAGGGAAAAGATTGAACGCATACTGGCCGCCATTGACTTTTACTTAACCAAACAGTCCTGCAGCAAAAAGGAGTTGCAATCCCTGTTAGGTTCTCTTAATTTTGCCATGAAAATTATTCCTCAAGGACGGTCTTTTATATCCCGACTACTCAGTCTATTCCCTAGGTTTCAGACCGACTCCTCTCGTATAATGTTAGATGTGCATGCCACCGCTGACTTACGCATGTGGAGGGAGTTTTTACGACACTGAAACAGGAAGAGTTTATTCATATCAGTTTTATCAGATGAGTCTGTTTCTATTTGGACAGATGCTGCGGCCACTTCCGGTTTTGCCGCTATTTTTGGCAATGAATGGATGTGGGGCAACTGGCCAAAGGAAATTGCGGAGATACCAGAGTTCAAGGACACGTCTGCTTTATTTGAACTTTATCCCATTGTTGCAGCAGCGGTAAAATGGGGAGCTATCTGGTCAAGGAAGTCGGTGCGGTGCTTCTCGGACAACATGGCAACATGCCATATTGTTAACAAGGGACGTTCCGCTTCCCTGGCCATCATGCGGTTTGTTAGGAATCTCACATGGCAAGCAGCGAAATACATTTTTTCCTGAATTGCGTACATGTTCCTGGGATTCTTAATGTTGCCGTTGACCATTTATCCCGATCTCGTTTTCAGGAGTTCCGGGCGGCCCTACCCACAGCGGCCTTAATACCCACTCCAGTAGCACAGTGGCAGGAGATGATATTGGACTAAACAGATTACTTGCTCACGGATATCATCTCTCACAATTAGGGCTTTCTGTAAACACTAAAAAGGTTTATGACAGGGCTTTTCTGATGTTTAATAAATTTGTGATGGAACACAAAATTTCTGACAAATTTGCCATGAGCACTATGATTGTGTTTATTTATTTTTGCCATCTTCACTTAAGACTATCCTTCAACACTATTAAAATATACATCACGGGTATTCAACACCACATCCTCACCACATGGCCTGATAAACAACGGTTCCTCTCCTCTTACCAAGTAAAGTCTGTATTGAAGTGTATCAAGGACTCCACCCCGGCACCTACACCTTCCAGATTACCTATACATGACATTCTATTTCAGTCACTGTCAAATCTTTAAGACACTTCACCGTTTGAGACTCGCACAAATCAGGTCATCAAAACAGCCATATGCTTGGCATGCTATGGGTTCCTTCGGCCCAAAGAATTTACCACTACTAATTATAACACCCCAAACTTCTTCACAAGAGCTAACCTAGTTAAAACACATGACCACTATTCACTGTTCCTACACCAGACGAAAACTAGTATGAAGGGACAGACGGTCACTATTCCCTACTACCCTACTGACAATAAATGGTGTCCCGTGGTAGTCTTCGACCAGTACCTTTCATCCATCCCAATGACACCACATCGACCACTACTGGCATTGTACGGTAAAACACTGACCATCAGTAAGTTCATGCTTTACATAAGAACATTGTTAGTACGCTTGGGGCTAAACCCGGCCAAATATTCTGGCCATTCATTTCGCATAGGAGCTGCTACTACCGCTTCAAAAAAGAATATCCCCGCACACATCATTAAGATCATGGGCCGCTGGAAGTCCACAGCTTATACACGATACATCCCCCAGCCAGTTCAGGAAGTACGCCTAGCATTCAAGAATATGATTGTGTGATAATCTTATACTGTATTGTAGGCTGAATAAACTGGTTACATCTTTTTGCCCTCTTTTATTTCAGGCCTACTACGTCGTCAGTTACGGCACACCACAACTGACTTTTCATGTCCTGTTTGTTTTAAAGTTACTAACTCTACGGCTTTATGCCTTGACCACAAATGGAAGGCAGGGCCTGGTTCCCCTTCTTAAGGAGCTCCAGCCCTTCACCTGCTACCGGCTCAGGTCTTGACATTTGTCCAACCCACCACTCCTCCTTTTAATCATTCCTTGAGGTAGGCCCTCTTTTATTTCAGGCCTACTACGTTGTCAGTTATGGCACACCACAACTGACTTTTCATGTCCTGTTTGTTTTAAGGTTACTAACTCTACGGCTTTATGCCTTGACCACAAATATATATATATATATATATATATATATATATATATATATATTTATATGTAAAACAACAAATATTTCCAGGATTCCTTGGACCTTCATTATGATGCCAGTGATTCCAAAATGGCGCCAGAACACCGCGAGGACTTCCCACCGTCCAGCCCAGCAGACTCTGAGAGCTTACTATCGCAGCAAGAGCCTGACATCAGATAGTTCTTAATAAAAGTTACCCTCTAAAGGAGATATGGAGAATATGTTACCCAAGCTGGAATCCTCTTTCCAAAAGAAGATGGATGGACTGGGGTGGGACATCCGCCATGTTGGTGAGCGGGTGAGTTCCTTGAAGGATGACTGGGACGTGTTATTCACCCAAGTGCAACAGCTACAGTCGGCCATAGAAACACAAAATATGTGCTTGTCCTTCTACCAGAGATCCCTAGATGATCTAGATAATAGGGGAGGAGAAATAACCTGCAAATTAAGGGGTTACCAGAACAGGACAAAGAGGACCTGCATGACATAATCAGAGAACTATTCAACTTACTACTGGACAAGCCAACAGACACACCTGTGCTTTTGGACCAAGCACACCACTCTCTACGGCCCAGAAACGCATCTGGAGACTCGCCGAGAGATGTAATCTGCCGCCAAGGAAGAGGTGATGATATATATCTACCCCGTCACTCCTATTCCATGGCAGTCCTATGAAAATTTATCCTGACCTATCTTGTATGACTCTTCAAACCAGGAGAGTGCTAAAACCCATTACTGACCAGCTGCGAGTCTGCAATATACACTTCCACTGGGGCTTCCCCTTTGCGCTTATTGTCTCGACTCAAGGGGAGACGTACACCCTTTCTAGCCCACAAGATGTACAACCCTTCATGCAAGCTCTGGAGCTTCAAGACATGCACCTTCCTGACTGGTACTCGCCAGTTCTGCCTTTCACCACCCAGCACCTCCCTCAGTGGCAACGCTTGCAATCTGTAGCAAAAAAAGAGGCGAACGGAACAGCGGGAACGCCGTCCAACTCCAACCTCCCCAAGAGTTCCAACATCCTAAAACCACCAGCTGTAATAGGCTGAAGGCCACAAAGAGACGCTTTCCCATGATCTTTCGTGACTACTATTTATTGATATTTGGACTGTGTCACTACATTTCTTTCACTTTGGATTACAACTGATAACATTCACTGGCATAGTTGCAACCTTCCTGGACTGCCGATTCCCCTAGCCTAAGGATTACAATTCTGGACGAATGTGCCCTGCTACATGACATGCACCCATATTTTCTGCTTAACAAAGTTCGGACATACTAGGACTTCTCGCTTCCTATACCACGCCGCCTGACAAGTCTCACGCAATGTCACCCAGCTCAGCAATGGGTAAATCAAAAACTGGACTTTCCACCAAGATCGCATGCATGATTGGATTGACACCAAAGCTCTCAATGCACAACCCATGTGCTCTATACGTTCTCTAACGATAAGCATTTAATCCTTAGAAAAAAGATAGGACTAGTGGTTGGCAGAGTTACAGCACACTACCACACCAAAAGACCTTATATCCTTATATGAAAGGCTGTTTCTGCAAATACCCTGTAGGGGAACCCTTATAAGCAGGTAGCCAGAAAAAACAAGAAAACTCTTTAATGGTCCCTCTTGGGGAGAAAAAAAATAATAATTAAACATACAAACATATAAATTAAAATTGGGACCTAGTGGGGAATAGTTATGACTAAACCAGAAAACAATGTTTCAAAAGCAAATAACTATGGGTTTATCTATAGCTTAAAATGTGCCAAGAATTGTAACAGTTTACTAATATCACAGAAAACCAAATGCAATAAATGTATTCAAGTTGCAACTTGCGAATCAAATGGTTCCTGGAAATGCCTTGGCTGATATCCCATGTATTAAATGCTAATCTAGGCTGAACCAGATAAAGATGTGTAAAGTATCTAGAGTAACAGCGAACTTAAAATTCCACTGACTTAAACGATGCCAGACCTTTGTAGCAGGTTACTTATACGTTAAGCAGAAAAACCCCATAACAAAAATGCAGTGAACTATTTTAGATTAAGTAGTAAGAGGAATAGTTCTTATAAATGCCAGCAATTTTATATCCCGTGCGTTGAAGCACATGTAGATTTGTGGCAAAAGTAGAAAGAAACAGTTCCTCGTTGTCAGAAAAAACAGCGTTGTGCCAAATATGTAACAGGATGCCTAAACAGCTATATGAGATTTGGGGGTAGGAGTCCCTAGCATCCTGTTCATATAGACAACGATCTTTGGCAAAGCCCAGAAAAAAATGTTCATTAGTCAAACCCCAGAACTGTCCCAAAGTAGAGTTTAAAAATTTAGAAAATCATCCGCTCTATGTCGGTAGCTCAACGCGCGTTTCGGCGATACAAGTCGCCTTTGTCAAGAGCCGTTGCGGAGTGAGTAGCGCCTCTTTTTAAATGCATATATGGTACTGCCCTCAAATGTGACGTAAACGTCACTGTCCAATCAGTAGCTTCGTATGAGTGAAGGGGCGGAGAAATCTTTCGATAATATTCAGAGTGATTAACCCTTACAGGGAACTAGCGGTATGTCTCGAATAGATGGTACTACCCTCAAGTGTGACTTCATATGGGTAGAGGGGGCGGAGAAACCTTCCGATAGGTATCAAAGTACTTTACCCTTACAGAGAACTAGCGTGTAGAAGTGTGTCTAAAACAAACGACTGTAGGGGGTTATATCATAATATATATGCCCAAACATTCCCTGAATCGGCAACCAGGAGCTTTTTAAACACATTGTCGGCTGTGAGAGATTATATTATATATGCCCATAATTTTTCCCCTCATTATGAAAGTCTCCAAATCTAGAGACCCTTACATTTATCAGAACCATAATGTGGGTCTTTTTAATGGGACAATATCCGATGTAGGGGACCCAAATGTTCTATGTAGATCAATAGAATAGAGAGGGGAATGCTACGCCTGAAGTTCTAAGGGCCCAGAGACGGACAGGAACATCAATAGGGAGCAGATAAGTGTTTATATAGATTTAAGAGTAATATTAGAGAGCAACAATTAAAATTAAACTCCCAAGATATAGGGAGATAAATACCATAAAGAAAAGAGATCTGTTTAAATACAACTTTGTGTGATGACAAGTAAAGCCAATAAATGGAGATATACTCCATGAATTAAACAAATGATATCGACCAAAGGTTAGATAGATATTGGGGGTGTATATCGATATTAGTTACAAAAAATTAAATTAATTAATTAATAAGAATGACAATAAATAAATAGACAAAATATCTACAGGCAAGTTGAATTTTAGAGCTATGTGGGTATATTTAGGTGTCTTTAGAGATTTCTTGATTTCTTAAATAGATGTATTTACTTCTTAGATAAAGGGGGCGAAGGAAAAACCCTCGTTGAGACCTTTTGGATGAAGCGTCTTTAGTTGAAAAATCCAAAAACTTTCTCGTTGTCTCAAGAAGCGGTCATAATTGCCCCTTCGTCTATCCCTTCGGACCAATTCTAATCCACAGAAGCGAAGCCCCTGTGGATTGCCAGCATGAAACTCTTTTAGGTGGCGGCCTATGGGGGTATCAACAAGCAGTTTAGGAGATCTAACATGCTCCTTGATACGCTCCTTAAAGGGTCTAAAGGTTTTACCCACATACTGTAGTTGACAACTGCATGTGAGGAGATAAACCAATCCAGTGGTATTGCAGTTGAAAAACGATCTGATGTTAAACGATCTTTTCCCAGTACTATCTAGGATGGTCTTGGAATCCCGTTTGATAAATTTACAGGCCACACAGTGGCCACATTGATACAATCCCACCGTAGTGGAATGTAACCAAGTGCGCGCAGGGGGACAGTGAAAGTGACTTGGAACAAGAAGATTCCTAAGATTCTTCCCTCTGCGTGCGGTCATATCAATTCTTGGTCCCAAAACCCTCTTGAGGTGAGTATCGTCCAGGAGACATGGCCAGAATTTTTGAAAGACAGTTTTGACAGCCTCCCAGCCTGAATCGAAAGTAGCTATCAAGCGTGGGGGTTGTGGTTTGGTGGAAAACTCCCCTTTCTTAGGAGATAGTAAAGTATCCCTATCTGCCTCAAGAGCCCTTTTGTATGCTTTTTCAAGGCATTTGTTCGGATAACCTTTTACTTTGAACTGCTGTCGCAGTACATTGGCTTGAATTTTAAAGTCTTCAATGTTGCTGCAGTTTCTGCGGGCTCTAAGATACTGCCCGGTAGGTATTCCACGTTTAAGGGTTTGGGGATGAAAACTCTCCCAACGTAGAAGGCTGTTAGAAGATGTTGGTTTCTTAAAGAGTGTGGTGCTAATGGAGTCACCATTTATTGTAATAGTAAGATCCAAAAAATTCAATGTATCACCCCCAATTTCCGATGTGAAAGATAGGTTCAGGTTGTTTGTATTAAGTAATACAACAAAGCTCTTAAACATCTCCTCGCTACCTGTCCAAAGGATCAGAATATCGTCAATGTAGCGGGCCCAATGGTAGATAAACGGTCTGTAGGATGCAAAGGCCATGTCCTCTGCCAAAACTACTTCCTCCCACCAGCCTAGATGTAGGTTGGCATACGATGGGGCACAAGCCGTCCCCATCGCAGTGCCCTGTATCTGATGGTAGAATTTCTCATTAAAGAGGAAGTAGTTGTGGCAAAGGATAAATTTAAGCAATTCCAAGGCAAAATAGGAATGGTCACTGAAAGCTGGGCCCCTCTTATCCAGAAAGTGTTTAACGTGTTGAATGCCCCCCTTATGTGGAATCGATGAATAAAGGGCTTCAACATCGAGGCTACAAAGTGACACAGACTCGGGAACTACTAAACTTGCTAGGCGGACCAGCGTCTGCTTGGTGTCCTGAATATATGAGGATAATTGTTCCACAAATGGACGGAGAACCTTGTCTAGGTAAATGCTACCATTCTGGGTGAGATTGTCAACACCCGAGACTATGGGGCGCCCGGGGGGATTAGTTTGATTTTTATGGACTTTGGGCAAGCAGTAGAAGGTAGCTATCCTTGGGAACTTATTGAGAATAAAATCATATTCCTCCCTGGATAGCACCCCTCTACTGCGGCCCATGTCCAAAATAACTTGATAATCATGTAGGAATACATTCGTGGGATCTTTTTCCATGAGATGATAAGTATCCCTATTATCAAGAATTTTCAAAGTCATTTTAACATAATCAGCTGTATTTAAGATGACAATATTCCCTCCCTTGTCAGCTGGTTTAATTGTGATTGTGGTGTCTTTTTTCAGGGACTGAAGGGCTTTGTTTGCATTTAATCCTTGTTTACTGATACTCACCTTCATTACCTTGTCCTCTGATTTTCCCATCTTCCTCTCTTTCTGGCACTCTGCTATCTGGGAAGTGGAACCCACAGACCCCACTTACTATACGACCCTCAATGGCAACCATTTGAGGGGTTTCCCTCAACATGAGGGGACTGAATTCCCCTGAAATAAGGTCACTGGGGCTGTCACTGGCACTGTCAGAGGTTTACAGATTACAGGCAGACGTGACTTTATTAGAAGAAACCCACTTTCGGGGGGGGGGGGGGAGGGGGGCAGCCCCAGCACTCCGAAACCAGAGATTCCCAGAGGTATTCTTTAATAACTACACTGAATCTAAATCCAGAGGTGTTGACATACTTTTTGCAGCACACCTACCCTTCACCTATAAAGCGCATGAATCAGATGACATGGGCCGATTTATTATAGTTAAGGGTCAAGTGGGAAGAACAATGGTTACAACAGTTAACCTGTATTTACCAAATAGAAAACAATGCAAGTCCTTACGCAAATATCTCAGTCGAGTGGACGAATTTGCCAAAATGATACTAATACTAGGGGACGACTTAAATACCACACTGGACACTGCTCTTGACCTCTACAACACACTCATACCAATCTTCCACATGGAAGCGACTCAAAGAGCTACTTGATAATGCACAACTATACGATAGTTGGCGCATACAACACCCATCCAAGTGAGATTATTCTTTTTATTCCCCGGCAGCGAACTCCTACTCGTGTATCGATATGCTATTTATGCCTCACAGATTTCTACATTTTATACAATTAAGCTCATATGGACCAATTAAGTGGTCTGACCATGCACCCATGTCTCTTGCTGTTCTCTTTCCGTCACTCCCGACTACATTGATTCAATGGAAGCTGAATGACACACTCCTCAATGACGCAGACATCCTGAGCTCACTCAAAGACACTATTCACCACTACTTCACAGATAACTCTACTTCCTCCACCTCTCCAACCATAACTTGGGAAGCACGTAAATGCTTTTTGTGGGGAGTCCTTATAGCACTAGCACCCAAAAAGAAAAATCAGAGAGAAGCTGAAGTAAAACTGTCTCGGACATCATGGAAGTAGAAAATAAACATAGAGCTACACTATCCCTTTGTGACTATAACCGTTTAACTGATGTGCGTTCCAAACTTAAAATCTTATCAAATGCGCAAACTTAATGGAGGCTACTGCTTACCAAATATACGTGAAGATCAACATTTATAGAAAGAATCAAAATGGGTTCTGGAAACCCTTTGTCCTTGATCCCCAACATCATGAAAGCATTTCTACACATCCCTATGCAATCTTAGAGACACACCTCCCCCCAAGGAGCGCATGATTCAATATCTAGAATCAAGGATCAAACACACAATTCCCTACAATGTCCTACAAATATTTGATGAACCCCATCCATCCTGATGAACTGCATATGGCCATTAATCACCTTCTACCTGGCAAAAGCCCAGGCCCAGATGGATTTACAGCCAAGTACTATAAACTGTTCTTACAAGAACTATCACAACCCTTCTTGACAGCATTCAATTTGCTTACCTCCAGAACAGGCCTTCCCCATCCCACACTCAAAGCTTATGTTACCCAGATCCCAAAGCCTGGAAAAAATCTCACAGAATGTGGCAGTTACAGACCCACTTCCCTCATTAACCTTAATTTAAAATATTTACTAAAACCCTGGCCAATCGCCTGTGGCTATTTGTGGGTTGACTAGTCCACCCTGATCAAGCTGGTTTTGTACCAGTGAGGGAAGCCAAAAACAATACCACCAAGTTGCTCAATTTGATCTACCTCTCAAAATTATGCACTGCTCAAACTCTCCTTCTCTCTATCAATGCAGAGAAGGCATTTGACAGGGTGGACTGGTCCATGTTAATAGGCAAGGTGCAGGCCATGGACTTTGGCCCCAATTGGATAACGTGGCTTGGAGCGATATACTCCAAACCCAAGGCAGACATAAAATCAATGGACAGTTGTCTGATCCAGAACACATCAGAAATGGCACGAGATAGGGGTGCCCCTTTTCACCTCTCCTCTTTATCCTGGTCATGGAACTGTTCTTACAGGGCATAAGGGATAACACCAATATCCAAGGGATTTTAGAAGCTGGTATCTTGGACTCCCGATAGTCCATCTATTTGCAGGGATCCCAGATGGGACCCGGGGCTATCTAATGATATATGTTTTACCCGTGTTAACCCCTTCCCGGGGCACCGAGCCCCAAAGTGTACCCCCACCCATATGTAATGTGTCTTAAGGTGTAACCCTGTGTGCTGTTGGTATCATCCAGAGCGGGAGATGGTGGGAGATGACTTCTACCTCCTACTTGGGATTGTGTTATGTTGAATGGAGACCCCCGGCGGGGTCTGTGCATAAAAGAAGCCTGTTTGCAATAAAGAGAGTCAGTGTGTTAACCTCCAAAACTGTGTGTCATCTGGTTATTGGAGGGAAGGATGATTTAACCCCTGTGTCTGCCATTCCAACTTGCAGGGGATGCAACAGGGAAAAGTCCTTGTAAGGACTAAAAACTTCCATGTCAGAGTGTCGTCTCTGCCTGGGAGCACATAGAGCTAAGTCCACTAACCATGTAAGAGTGCCTGATCGGCTGAAAGAAGGGAACTAGCCAGAGCAACCGGTCGGGTTACCAAGGTGTCCCGTTGCAGATACCATGCCACATCGTTTGCAAGAAATGTCATATTTATATATTATATACATACGATACAGATGATATTCTTAGTATATGAATCTATGGCGAAACGCATTAAGTAAGGACTTATTTTATCCACAGTTTGTTAATTTGTTTTTACTTATATAGCTGCTGTTTCCAGCTTTTTATTTAATAAACCTACTTTTTATACATCATCACCTGTGGAATACATACTTCATACAGCCCTCATCATCCTCCAGTTCCAGCATATTCCATTGTTCCACCTCAAGTTATTCATATCAGAGCAGGACATTGCTCTGGGTGATGTAAGTAGGATATTTTCCTCCATCAATTGTTTGTATATACTATACCATTGGATTTCCAATTTTGTCTTTTTTCACATATACCTACTTCATCCTGAAAACAAGCTCCAAAGACCCTCCACTTATATCCATAGACTGGGATTATTCCGTCCAGGCCTTCATAATATTTATTTATAAAATATTTTACCAGGAAAGATACATTGAGATGTCTCTCGTTTTCAAGTATGTCCTGCTCTAAAAAGTGTGTGTCTAAAGAGTGTGCACTTTTGCCCATTTGTACTCCCTTCACAAACATCTACTGTACTGCACCATAATGTTTATTACGTTGTACTTATGACAGTCCCTGGATTTTTTATAGTTTATTCTATTCCTTTCGCCTATCCATTCAACAAAATACAGCTATACCCTATTTCACCATTGTCCGTTCAACTAATGAAAGAACTACCAAACAACCGACCACCAAGATGCGGAGTGTGGCACTTGTTAACCTTATTGACCCCTCCTAACACCTCCAAAGCCGCAAACACCTAAACATTCTAAGCGGTCGGCTGTGTGGTCGGTGTTTGTATGTACGAGCATGTGGCAGTGGCCATTCTGGAATACAAATGCAGCCAGCGGTGGTTGTTGAGTGTATGGAACTAGAATCGGACAATCGACGGTGCGCTAAGACTTCCATGCTCACAGATGTTCGGTACTATTCACACAAAAAGAACGGCGTTCGTAAGATCATCTCACAAACTACCAGGACTATGAGAACGGAGGCATGAACGACTTATTGTCTTATAAGTTGTATTTTTGTACTCCCAAAAGAGACCGACCATACGGCCTGATTTCATGGAACTGCAGACACCTTGTGTGCGGTCTTTCAAAACTATACCCTGGTGGCGTTTTGGCTACATTCGTGGGATCTGAGTGAATTAGACATATGTTGGGCACTCAGATCAAGGCTATCCAGGGATATAGGACTTCATTGTTAACTGTTAAGACACTCCCAGCATAAAGGAGTGAAACCGCCGCTTAGTAGAGCTTCCCCTTTCAAAAATGCAGGCACGACTGCTTTAGAACCCCAAACTCGCGAACTGGAACCAGGAAAATGCGCCTATTTGCCGAATAGCATACTTAGTAATACTCCAAACTCCCAAACTGTAATCCCACAAACCGCTGCTAACAGACGAACCGATATAGCATCCAAGCGGCTTACGTTCCCAGCAATCAGTCTCTATCCGTGTATAGTAAATCCCCCCAATCACGAGACCAAGCTCTGTAGTTGAGGGTAAAACAAGAACTGGCTTTAATGAGGGCTACCTGCCCGTATTTATGCAGGTCTCCCACTTGGTGGACACTCCCCTACGGGACCAAATGGGAGACTGTAACAAAGGACAGACAGGTATCAGTTTAGGACATACAGCCACAATACATTCCCACAATGCATCCTGGCTTCCTCCCCTCTGCCCTGGAGATAATTGAGAAGTAATTCAATTATCTCCCAGGACAAAGGCAAATCGCCATTATACACGTGGAGACCACAGGATAGAGAATTACTTTAAAATGTACAGTGTTACAAATGGTACAATAAATATATACATGTACCATATCCCCAGATAGCTCAGGTCTGAGTGCACATTATTAGGTGAATGGCACTCAGACCACACGAATACAGTTTAATCACCATGGAGCCAAAGTCTTTAATTCCACGAACAGGCTCCATGGCATAGCTATCTGGGTACCTTCACATAAATTGTAATATAAAACTTAACGTCCCGAATGCTCCGCTGTTCGGTTCACGAACTGAGCTGAAGACCCGTAGGCTGGTAGCTCAGCGGTGCTTGGAAGGAAACGTGTCCGCTTTTGGTGTACTGAAGCTGGGCAGAACAACGCTGGCTGCCCGGGGAGCTCCATAACACCGCCATCATGTGGCGGCTATGTGTAACCGTGACCACCCAGTAACAGTCAATTAAGCTGCGGTTAACCGCAGATACTGGGTGGTCAATTGACTGCACACGCCAGCTTCCCGGTGGTCGCGTAATCGGTAGCCGTTTGGGAAACAATGTGGGGAAACAAGGGGGCTGTACGGGCAAAGAAAGAACTGAACAAACAGATGAATGGAGGGAGGAGAAACATAATCCCAAGACAGACGGTTCTGTCACATTAACTATGTATTTTGGGGTATTTTTAATACGCATGTAATGGACCTGAGAGGTAATGTAATTATGTATGTGCTTATGTTGCTCTCCCCTCTCAGGTCCAGTGGGGAATGCCCCTGGAATATGTCACCAGAAACCCCTTGCATGGGGACCTGCATAAAAGGCCAGCTTTGGCTCCATTAAAATCAGTTGTAATTTACCCTCCACACAGAGTCTTGTCTCTTGTTGTAGGGAATTGCTATGCAAGCTATACCTGCTTCTCTACTTGGATGACTACTTGGAATGCTGTAACACAACTCACACTTGGGGAAAGGACGTCTCTGGCAGTGGATACCCCTCTACTATCCGAAGTGACCGCTACAGTACTTATAGATTCATATACTAAGAATATCATCTGTATCGTATGCATATATAATCTTAAGCGCTGATCACCTCCTGTCTGTTATCTTTACTATCCACTTCACAATGATGGAGAGAACCCCCTGTTACTGATTTGCTGCTAGTTATAGATATTGAGCACTTACACTCATTAGTTTTTACACATCGATGTTGTTTGTGTACCTCCTGACTGCAGCCAACCTTCTGATCCCACTAAACTGGAAAAAAAATATGCAGAGCCCACTGCCTGGGAATGGATTCACAAAGTAGATTCCATCTGAGTCATGGAAGAACTGGGATTCTCCACCTCTCACAAATACTCCCTATACAGGAGGATTTGGGACCCGTGGCTAAAATTCATGCAGAGATGAGCTAGGTCCTAGTGCCCCCCCTTCCCCATCCCCACCCACCCCACCCACACCCTTTTTTCTTCTCACCTTGCTCCACTCCAAAGTACCTCTCATTCATACTCCACCTTTACCCCAAATATCCTGTTTCCTCATAACCTTGGGGGATAGCAGAGAGCCAGAGAAATGTCATGTCCCATGGGAGATGGGCTGGGGAGAAATGGGAGCGGTAGGGAGTATTGCCTTCCTGTTGAAGACTTAACGGAGGGGCACGTGTAGAGCCTTGTTATTAAGATTCATATTCTGTTATATTCCCTTGAGGTTTTTGCATATATCGCTTTTATATTTCATAACACCCTCATTTGAGACAAGCGAAAGAGCTAAATTGCATCTGATTAAGCTGTCTCTCTCTGTTATCAAGTGTTACACAGATAATACGTCAACTATAGACTTAGTTTTATCTGGGTCTGACGTATGTGTACCTCCATTTTAATCGTACCAAGACAGAGCACACATACACAAGCAGAGTGTACCTCTTAATGTTAACTAGAACCCTATTTGTATTATTATGTCTTTCTCTACGCTGAATCCACACTATTTCTATGTATTTATTCATAATCTGTTAATCTAACAATGTTTTGATCCATGATGTATTTGAGAACACGTATTTTTCTCATGTACCTGCATCAATATACTTCAATAAAGCTTTAAAAAAAAAAATGAAATAAGTACGTTTAAAAAAATGTTATGCAAATATATACAGTTAGGTCAGTTAGGTTTGTTTGGGGTCTCCTTAAGGAACACTATGGTCACCAAAACAACTTTAGCAATGTTCTGCTATTTAGAAGTTAAATCACCTTTAGCTACACCTCCCCTAGCTGTGACTGACACAGCCTGCATGAAAAAAATATGTTTTCATTTTCAAATACATGTTAACTTACTTTAAAAGTTTTTATCTCTGCAAATTTAACTTTGATCAGATACAGGAGGCTCCGGCAAGGTCTAGCAATCTATTAACAGTGCAGGAGACACAAAATTCAAAATTAAACAGAATTAGCAATAAAGGAAGTATAAACATTAGATGTCTCTTTACAGGAAGTGTTTAGGAAGGCTGTGCATGTCACATACAAGGAGGTATGGATAGGGCTATATAAACAGTGATTAAACTCCTAAATTACAGAGAATTGAGCAGTACGACTGCAGGGGCATGATCTATACACCAAAACTGCTTCATTAAGCTAAATTTGTTTTGGTGACTATAATGTCCCTTTAATTTAAAAGGAAACTCCAGATGTGAGCCACACATTCACTGTACCTAGAGGGGCTTCACCTACAAATCACTGATGTAATCTGATGGAAGCTAAAATGATTGTCTGTGGTTGCTGAATCTCTCATACAGACTGAGCTTGCCTGCTTTTTGAATCGGGGCTGCCCTTATGAGTGGTATCAGTCTGATATGAAAATGATATAAGATGTCTCTATAATGGCAAATAAGCAAAAAAACTATTTGAAAACTGAGCAGGTACTACCGAAAGGTCAGCTACTGAGTTTTTACCCAGTTCTTAGTGTTCTTATATTCTCTGGTTTTCTTCATTATGAGAAAGTGCAGAAAAGTTTTAGTTTTGACTAATTAATAGATTTTTTTATTAGAATATGACTATAATATAATGAGTAGAAAAAGACATAAACACTATGCATATCCACAAATTTCTTTATATATATGTATATGGAGAAAAGGTAGGACGTAAGGTTGTGGGATCAACTCTTACTTAAGCACCAACTCCCAGAATAAATTTTAAAAATGTATATATGTACATAGTCTGGGTGATATGAAGAGGCATAACACCATGACAGCCGGGAACTCAAACTGAAGTGTAATTTTGTATAATTGTAATCTGTAGTCAGATCAGAGCTTAAATAACATTTTGGCTGTGATAGTGAGACTTTATCGAGATTTGATAACGGCTCAATAGCAGAGCCAAAACATTGCCTCATCTCTGATCTGATTAAAGTCTGCTTAAACACAGTTCCATTTTTCACTATTTGCTAATAGGTAAGTATGGGGAAAATAGTCTCCTATTTCACTATTTGGAGATCTACATATCTTGACCTGTTCAATGACCTAATCAACTTCACAGGTACCTGGCAGTCTTTCACAACTTGTTTCCATTGTTGTTGTTTCCGTTTGAAAGATTACTTAAATAAACATAAATTTACAAATAAAAAACAATCCCTAAAGAAATCTTGAAATGACACTGATACACCTCTTAAAGATCACTAGATTAAAGTGTTACTGAAAAGATTGTACAGCAAATGCTGATGCCAATCATTGATTATGGGGATGCAGTATATGCACCTACACAGCAATCCCACCTTAATAAACTCAATACATTGTATAACTAGTTCTGCCGATTTGTACTATAATGTAATTTTAGGACCCACCATTGTGACATGCTAAAAGAACTAAACTGGTTGTCGCTGGAATCCAGACGCACCCTTCATCTTTCCAGCCTTGTGTTTAAGGGCTTTTCTGGGAAGCTCCCGTCCTACCTGAGCAGAATGCTCTCCTCGGCTGTTCCCACCTTCTATAACCTCCGATCCAGTACCAGCACTTTATTTAGTCAATCTCAATACAAAAAGAAAGCAGCCCAATCCTCCTTTTCCTACAGAGCACCGCAATTATGGAACAACCTCCCACATACTTTTAAATCTTCCCCAAGCCTAAAGTCCTTTAAGAGATTCCTCTCTACATACCTCAAAACAGAATGCACGTGTCATAGGTGATTATATATTTCCAACCTGTTTTATGTTAAAATTTGTATATATTGTGTATTAATATTGTTTTTGTATTTTATTGTACCCTGTGTATCAAAGCAATGTTTTGTGGACCCAGGACATACTTGAAAACGAGAGAAATGTCAATGTATCTTTCCTGGTAAAATATTTTATAAATAAATAAATAATCATAATTACTACAGTCCTGTAAAAAAAAGCAGCCACTTCCAATATCTCAATTAATAAAACAGTAAAAAATAACTTGTAAAATGAAGACAAATATCGCACAGAGATTATTTTCCAACTTGAATATTTAGCTAATATACTTCAGGACAGTTATTCAATCATGGTCGCTTAATATTTAGTGAATACATTCTTGGTTCATTATTTCAATAACTTATAACATTGAAACAACATAAGTATTTTCAACCAAAGACCTGTTTTGTCAGGGTCAGTGTTAAAATGTCACTCTGTTATCATAAATGGGTATCAACCAAAAATAAATGTGTGCAAAATACATCCTTGGATTTTGTACACAGTGTTAAATGTACTTTGTTCATTTGTTCAGGTCAATGTCATTTACCCTATTATCACAAAAAGGTTTTTATTTAGATTTTTTTTTTTTTTTTTTTTTTTAAATGTGTGGAACACAGCCTTTCATATTGCACTTTGTAACAATTTTGTATTGTACATTATTCTACCAATTTTTACAAAGATACACAGTATAATTCTTTTCAAACTAAGGTCAGTATTGTTCAAATCAATGTTGACTAATCTATTATCACAGCAAGTTAGAAAAAAAAAGTAAAACTTTTAAAAGTGTCTTAGAGAGAGAACGAGAGGGAGAGATGGATTGATGATTTGTTTAATTTTCTTCTATTTTTGTTTCATCAGATTACGATAGTCAATATTAAATTAAGGAAATAAACACATTCCCAGCATGTATACATTGTTTATATCGGTGATGTTGGTTAAGCAATGATGTGAATAACTGTTTTGTATTTTTTTTGTTTCTTTGCCCTTTTAGTTCCACCATCTGGAGTTCTTGGGACATTAGTACATATATGGTTGTATCCAATTTTCCTTTTACTGTCTGTTTTAAGTCATCAAAGGTGACCATATACCGGCAGAGGCTACAAAAGATTCAGTAGGAACTCGTATGAAGAAAGAGTCTTTGTAAACGGACATCTTAGAAACAAACTACCAAAGATTCCACAACTAGGGCACTGGGAATTATTGGAAAATTGGATATATGTTATTTCAAACTTTACACGACCCCAGAAAATCAGGAGATCCTACAGTGCTTCTATGGTTATAATGAAAACAGTGTCTGATTACCCTTTCTCTATAAAAAGGAGTTCTGAAAATCCTTGTCAAAGCACAACGTCATGGCTGGTTTTGTTTCAAATGAATAGAGTTTACTTGTTACCATGGACACCTAATGGCCTGCCAACCTAAACCTCACAGTTAACAGGGTACACGAAGAGCTGGCATTTATTTTAAATCCAAGAAGGTTTTGAGTATGGAATACAATGAAATAGCCTTTTTTGCCTTGGCTGCCACCATTTCTAATCTCAAACCACAGTAGAATAAGTGCATCATTTTATCAAAGCTTTGCCAATGAAAAGGGATGCTTATGCCCTTTTTTGCATGCTTTTATCTCCAAGCAGAGCAGCCAGTCTACAAGCTCCACCTGGCTACGGGATCTTGTTTCTTACCATCATTGAGACCAAGTCACAAAGTCATCTGTTGTGATTGAGAAACCAAACCATCACCTTTTGTAAATTGCCAGGAAACTAAGTGCCTTCAATTAAACAAGCCTGATTAAAAAAAAATGCTAGCTAAACGAGCTTGCACTGCTGTGAGTGGTTCATGGAAAAGTGTTAAAAAAAATAAAAAAAAGATAAAGAAAAAAACTATTTTATAATCAACCTTCAACCCACAAGAAAGAACCACAGGCCAGATGAGAAATATGCTATATGAAGAACATGGACTTAAGTAGCCACATAAACTATTTGAACACAATTTTCGTTCTTTCACATTTTAAAACAGCCATGGCCTTCTTGTCTAGTATCTTATATCTTAATCTACAGTTGGAGGAAGCAACTTTTCAGATTACTAAATACTTGATGTAGTTTGAGAAGTTGCCAGATTTCTCACAGACTATTTATTTTGTTTTTGCCTTTTTTAGGAAAATCATTTCTTACTCTTATCTACATTTGAAATGAAATCAGTCTGATTGTCAGAAGAAAAAAAAACATGAGAACTGAAGACTGCAGCGTGTGTGACCTTAGGGTCTGAATAATAGTCTTCGTTTTAAAATTCTAAGGTTATACGCCTCTGCCCAATAATCAGACTATGTGCAGCCATAGTATTTTATTTTGGCAAGTTTGAAAAAAGAAAACACAATTTTGCATAAAACTGTAAAAATGACTGAGCTACCTGATTAAATATCATACCTTTACCAGCCACTTTTTCAATGCATTGTACCTGTCCCTTATATTGTTGGCTATGAATATTTGATTTTTTTGGTTTAAATTATCTAAACACTTAACTTCATTTAAAAAAATAATTTTGTCTACAGATTATTATTCTCTTATGTTCTCTAAAACACCTGATGGTTAAAAATGTTATGCAAGAAATTTGGCTAAAATACAAATAAAAATCTATATTATCTCAGAAAATATTGAAATAAGAAGCACAAGGCAATGTAGTACAAACAATGACCAGGTTTGATTTTTTTTTTAATTTTATTTTCAATTCTGTAGTACTGTTTGTGCAGTTTCAGTTATTCAACTGGAAAAAAAAACTCAATACTTTTACAGCTATGTTCAATAAAGCCTATTTCCAGGTAAGGTATGAAAAGTGGTGTATTTATTATTTTCTTTGATATGTAAATAAAGAATATTGATTTTTCAATATCTAATGCAAACTACAAAATCATAAATTAGCATTTTACATCAAATTTATATTTGTTACCACTGTACAGTTGCAGGCATCTTTAAAAATAGTTTCTAAATTACGTAAATGCATTGTTATTAGAGATGTCCCGAGCAGATCGCCGGGAACTGTTCGCCGGCAAACATAGCTTGTTCACGGTCGCCACGGCGGGCGAACATAGGCAATGTTCGGTCCGCCCCCTGTTCGTCATGGAGGTGGGAGGGTCTGGAAGGGAGGGTCTGCTGCTGATTGGCTGGAATGTGTCTGCTGACTGTGAGGTACAGGGTCAAAGTTTACTCAATGATGACGAATAGGAGGCGGACCGAACATCGCATATGTTCGCCCGCCGCGGCGACCGTGAACAAACTATGTTTGCCGGCGAACAGTTCCCGGCGATCTGCTCGGGACATCTCTAATAACAATGCATTTAAGTAATTTAGAAACTATTTTTAAAGATGCCTGCAACTGTTCGGGACATCTCTAATTGTTATACGTGGATCTAGAATAGATGGAGTGAGAATGTTTACATGTTAAGGGATGTGAGTAAGTACACACTTGACTTACTATGTGTAAGCATTTTTATTTAATCTCATATGCACAATTCCAGACATTCAAAACTAAGTTGCAAATCAAATTAATGTATGTACATGTTTTCCCAGTTTATTTTTTAAGTGTTGGTTCCCCATTTTCCCCAGTCTCTCTCTGGCCCAACCACTCAAGTAGTGTCTTTCTCAATTGTTCTCCCTCTTTCCATGTCTAGTTAGCCTGCTTCTGGTTCTCACAACTGCCATGGAGTGAAGACACTCTTGACTTGTGGCATTTCAATTACTCTAATTTTATTGTGTGCCTTCTAATCTTTCCATAGCTACCTCTCTATCAGTCGTTTGTCTAATTTTTCAACTTGCCTCTCTCTTTTAACCTTTTAGAATTCCATCTGCACTTCAGATATCAGTCCAAAACTGCTCATACCCTTGGAATCTCCTCTAAAACCTGAAATGCTATGTTGTCTTTTGGACAAATACTACAGTGACCACATATGGACAGAAGTGAATTTCATCATAGCCAGATTATGCCAAACATCAGCCAAATTTAAGGCTATTTAAACTCCCTTAGTCCTTTTTACAGCACCCTTATGCTTTTCTAGCCATTCCCGTAGCACATTATTTTTAATTATTCTTAATTTTGGTTCTGTCGCAGCTTGTGCAATTAGCTGATTTGATATTTCTGACCTTGGCCTGACTTTGTTTTATGGATATATCTGGCATTCTGACGTATTTGTTTTCCAACTACACTTATCATATTTGGGACTTTTTCTTTTTACCATATCTGACATTATCATATAAAGCCCAGCCATTATAGGGATCAGAAGTACATCTCTCTATCATGTGTCTTTATGTTTCTCCACTGTTTTGTGTTAGGTCTGTCTGTAGAGAGTAAAATTCAATACATTATTACAGTTGTTACTTATTATATAAGTGATTACAGTACCAGAGGTCCATGGATTAAGCTAATGCAGGCCAGTTTGCTTCTTGCGATGCATGTATTTAGGAATTGGAGCAAGACATGGACCAGTTCGCTCAAACACTCCAGATTCTTCTGGTCCCTACTACTCCCTTTATCCATGAAACCCTAGTGTATGCCTTTCATGATATTCCTGGTTAACTGACGTGACTCAAGGGAAAAAAATATATGTTAGTGTAGTAAAATCACAAAGATATGATGGTGATCCTGTTAATTTTAGAGGTTTTCTAAATCTGATAGGCATTGATTAAAAACTAATTTTTTAGACATTCTCTACTCGACTCAACAATATGGTTCTTGCTTGGGCTAATCTACAACACAAATAAATCATGCTATCTATAAATACGGGGATTTGTGGTCACCATTAAAAGCCCATTTGATATGCAGGTAGATCAGCTACTAAAAAGCAAAGCAAATCAAGCTCTATTTATGATATAGAGTAGAGATAAAGTCAGCAGATAATCCAGAACACCTACAAAACTAACAGAAAATCTATGGCAATTGTAAACAAAATAAGTATACTATTAATAAATGCAGCTTAAGTGTAGATTAGTTTATGAGCCCAACTTGAGAATAGTAATGTACACAATCTTCACTAGTCTTTTTTTTTGTGATTTTCACAATCTTTACTAGACTTTTTTTTACAATTTGTCTGAATTTTGGCTAATTGGTAGATCAGCCGAATTCTGTATCTTCCAATAACCATACGGACGTACAACCTGGCAAACAAATAGTATGATGCACGAGCATGATCAGTATGAGCTGGTTCAGGATTTGTACTTCCTTTCCTCGTGGCAAAAAAAGGGAACAGAATAGAGAAGAAGCTGATTTTTTTGTTTTTTTTTGGGGGGGGGGGAATGCAAATAAGCAGCTCAGTTTGCCACAATCAACAAGAGGTTAGCCCAATGATGTGGGATGTATCTGCAGTCCAATCAAGAGGTGTAAAAAAAGATTGAGGGCAGGACAGTCACCGACAGGATTTACCGTATATACTCGAGTATAAGCCGAGTTTTTCAGCACATTTTTTGTGCTGAAAAACCCCAACTCGGCTTATACTCGAGTCAGTGTCTGTATTATGGCAATTTGCATTGCCATAATACAGACAATGGGGCTGTGGGGGCTGCAGAGATCTTACTTACCTCTCCTGCAGCTCCTGTCAGCTCTCTTCTCCTCCGCGCCGTCCGTTCAGCACCTCGGTCAGCTCCCACTGTAAGTCTCGCGAGAGCCGCGGCTCTCGCGAGACTTACAATGTGAGCTGACAGAAGAGCTGAATGGACGGCGCGGAGGAGAAGAGAGCTGACAGGAGCTGCAGGAGAGGTAAGTAAGATCTCTGCAGCCCCCACAGCCCCCCTCTCCCCTCCACTGAACTGCCAATGCCACTGGACCACCAGGGAAGGAGAGCCCCCCTTCCTGCCATGTACCAAGCAAAAAAAATCTAAATAATAAAATATTAATAAGTAAAAAAATAATAATATTACAAATAGAATAAAATAATTAAAAATAACAATAAAAAAATTAAAATAATAAAACAATAATAATAATTAAATAAAATTGAATAATAAAAAATAATCAAATAAAATATTAAAATAATTACAAATAATAATAATAAAATTGCCCACCCCCCACCAAGGCTCTGCAACACACACACACTGCACTCATATACACACACTGCACACATACTCATACACACACTGCACACATACTCATACACACACTGCACACACACTGCACTCATACACACACTGCACTCATATACACACGCTGCACTCATACACACACACGCTGCACTCATACACACACACGCTGCACTCACACACACATGCTGCACTCACACACACACGCTGCACACACACACACACACACACTGCACTCATATACACACACTGCACACACACACTGCATTCATATACACACACTGCACACACACACTGCATTCATATACACACACTGCACTCATATACACACGCTGCACTCATATACACACGCTGCACTCATACACACACGCTGCACTCATACACACACGCTGCACTCATACACACACACTGCACTCATACACACACACACACGCTGCATTCATTATATCTACACACTGTAAATAAATATTCAATTAATATAATTTTTTTAGGATCTAATTTTATTTAGAAATTTACCAGTAGCTGCTGCATTTCCCACCCTAGTCTTATACTCGAGTCAATAAGTTTTCCCAGTTTTTTTGGGGTAAAATTAGGGGCCTCGGCTTATACTCGAGTATATACGGTAATTGGCTTAAGTAAGAATTCAAAGTAAATTTTTTTTTAATTCAGCGATTTTGGCCTAAATTTTGAAATGCATAATGAATTCAATTTTAATTCCCAGCAGTTTTCACTTTAGTAAATAACCCTGCAAATTTTTAATTTTATTCACAGATCAAGTGACCAATAGGGGAGGGGAGGGAAGGGGGCTGTAAAGAAAAATACAATCATCTTAGCTTCTGTCAGTGGCACTAACACCAACTTTGAATGAAGATAACCTATTTAATTGATCTCATGTGTAGTCACTAAGGTTTAGGCTACTGCTGTTCCTACCTAGATGCTGCCAGTGGCACTTACCACAAATTTAAGTCAGAGATAAATAACCTGTTTGATTGATGCTAGTGAGACTGGTGATTAGCTTAATACTGTGCTTAGCCACTGCCAATGTTAGTTACAACAGTTCTGAATCATTGATTTACAGTTTTTCAGAATGCAGACAAGTACAAATGCAAACCGCACTCAGAAGACATCCATGAACATCAGGAAAGCAGATTCTTGCCTGTAATTGATTAATCACAGAGTCACATGCATGGCTATAAATAACAGACTAAATATGTGCAAATGGCCAATAATTTAAAATAAAACTTAATATATACACCTGAAATATGGAAGTGAAAAGAAGCTTAACAAAACAAAAGAAAAACTGGACAATTTTTTAGATGTTTTTCTAGAGTTTTACAGGTCTTTTTTGTTAACTGTAAAATCAGTTAACCAAAAAAGACCCGTAAAACTCTAGAAAAGTCCTGTTTTTAAGGATGTGTTGTTCAGTAAAAAAAAAAAAAGCAACTCCTCTTGCCTATCTATTGAAAATGCCACTTTCAGTGGGAAACTGTGCCTGTTTAATTGCTCATAGTGTTAGACTTGTGGTTAGGTTACTAACGTGCTTAGCCACTCTCAGTTGCACAATGCCACTTACACTATCTTTGTTTCACTGATTTAGAGTTTGACAGGGATTTTTTTTGTTAACTGATTTTAGGTAAAATATACTTTGTTTTCTTATTATGTTTAGTCCAGTGCATGCTGTTCAAGTGTACCGGCAATGTGCAGTGGTTTATAAAGTTAAACACAATAATGTTAAAATACTAGCAAATCCACCAAGAACCATTTATGTTTCAACACAAACATCTATTTGGGCTTATTACTTTATACAATAAACATTCATATTTCTATATATTTCAATAATAATAAATGTTATGTTGTAGTCCCAAGAACAAAGTGAGGGAAGGTGCGGGTCCTGTTCCCCAATCCCCCATCAGCAGTAATGCCATGGCCTCTCGGAGTCTAAACTTTACTTTCTTGGCCATGGTCTGATTCACCATGTAGGAGGAGAATGTGTTTTTCTCAGCTTTTTATGTGTTATACCTTATTGTAGTCCCCTCAAGAAGAACTAATGGGGAACTCAGCAGAGTGTAGTCAGTGGGTGTTAACAAAAGAGTCCATAACACCCTTTCATTAAAAAAACAAAACAAAAAAACCCAACTATTTTTGTAAACTTGAAAAATGCTAACTTGGGCGTCCTTTCATGTAATTTCTGACATTTTTTTCATATGTAAGAGCTCAAAAGTTCACTTGTGCTTAAGTGGTGATAGATGGATCTTAAGTTAATTCAAAGTTTGCTAGAAAAATAAAAAAAGTCTCCTCTATTGCAAGATAAAGTGCAGTCATTACCCAAGAAGGTACTAATATTTAACAGTGAGACCCTATAGCTATAAATTGTGGAGAAGTAATTTGCTTTGGGGCATTTGCTGTCCCACCATAACACTTCTAAATCATTTCTCTTAGACATTGGTTTCTTTAAATTCAGAGTAATTTTTGCCTTCTTTTGGATCAACAGCAAAAACATACGTGAGGAAGGCTGAACTTGATGGACACAAGTCTCTTTTCAGCTATGTAACTATGTAACTATGTAACTATGAGTATAAGTTGTTCTATCCCAAAGAGGCTTACATCAGTCTCCTTTCTATCTGTTTTGTTTAGAACAGACAAATAAATCATAACACCAAAGCTGTCACCTTATCTACACATTCTTCTCATTTGGAAAATATGCATCTTCTCCTACTTTTAAAATTCTAGTTGTTATATTGGAGGCACCTCCATAAACTCCTTCTAAAGTTTTAAAAATTAAATTTTTGTCACTGTAATGGCCACCCTGCTAGTGGAGGGGTTCCAGCCGCCAGAGATGTCCTTTCTCCCTAGAGTGAAGAGAGCTGAAGTATCCCCAAGCATCAATCCAAGCGGTGAAGAAGTAGGTATAGCTGTGAAGCTCTGATAAGAGCTAGTGGTTATAGCTTATACAGCAGGTCCCTACAAACACGAGGCGAGGCTCTATGTTGAGGGTAAAACTGGACTGATTTTAATGGTGCCCAATTTGGCCTTTTACGACAGTCCCCATGCAAGGGGCACTCCCACATGGACGTTGTTGGGGACTACAATACAAGATTATAAGCCAATAACAACAGGGTTATACTGTATGAAGCTCCCACACATAGCATACAATCCCTCCCCTCTGCCTGGGAGATAATTGAGTCAATTACTGTATGAACTCAATTACCTCCAGGCAAAAAAGAACATGTATTTTCACAGAACCCCAAAAGTACCCCAAAACACATAGTATCCCCACAATTGTTACATCCCCTGATAGCTCCGATCTGGGTGAGCAACGTATTTGTATTTTATTGTACCCTAATGTAACAATGCAATGTTTTGTGAACCCAGGACATACCTGAAAACGAGAGAGATCTTAGTGTATCTTTCCTGGTAAAATATTTTATAAATAAATAAATAAATATCTAAAAATCATCCAGATCTGACCGATCTGATGGTTATTTCTGACCAACCTCATATAAGGCTCCAGAATAGTTCCATCGAATTGGACTATGTCTCTTTCATGGGCTTCAAATGCAACAAAATGTCTCAAATAACCGTTTGTGAGAAAGCTAGTCGTATGCCCCTTGTTCGGGAGTTGGGTTTCACCGAACGCCGCCTCTTTTGGATGATTTGGAACAAACCTAGGTGATCCTGGAAGTCTCAGCAGTGTTTGGGCATGTTGAGAGTCCGAAAATAGCTCCATACACTAGACGCCCAAACACCGCTGCATGCGTTCAACAAAACAAGATTGCCACCACCACGTGTTTGTGCATACGAATTAACGGTCACCCAGTGAACCACTTAGAATGTTCAGTGTTGCAGTTAGAGCAAGTGTTTGTAAGGTCAATTGGATCAATTGGTGGCACACGACTGCTTTGGATGGTCCAAGTGTTCGGTTTATTATTCGGTATACGAACCAGCTGGGGCAAATCTGTTTGGTTTGGTTTGTATATCGATCCAGGCTAAATGAAAGTAATATCCAGGAACAGGACATCTGTTACAGTCACATTTTCACTCTTGTAAAATAGCTTGTCATCCTGGAGTCACTAACACTTGGCCTTTTTTTTATCACATGCATTTGGTGACACAATGCCAAAGAAGATATGCAGCATTCTGTAGTCACTTGAAAAAATTGCATTCAAAACAAGTCAGTTTATCTCACATTTTAGGAGGACATTCTACTTTGAATGCTCTGCTCTGCTACATGGTACCAGACTTCTGGAGTGGTGGACCTATGGAAAAGACCTCAGGAGTGGTACCAAGAAAACTGGTATGACATGTTATTCAAAGCTGTATTTTCTAGGAACAGTGCTACTCATTCAGCTTCTGATCACAGACCATTTTCATTAATTAAGGATTCCATCTCATGCTACTAACTAATTTGTGTTCTTATTTAAGTATTCTGGCTCTGGACAAGTACCTAGTCAAACTTCAAGCACTCTGGGCACATTATCTGCTGAATTACAAAAAGTATCTGCTGAATGACAAGTTGTGCCATTCAGTAGATCTTCAAAGGGGACATGTTTATTATAAACACTGCAGTGCCGCACAATACAATCAGATGGGGGTAAAGATATTGCTGTCCACCAGTACTTTATTCTCTACCTCCTTGGTATGTTGGTACACCAGACCTCCCAACAGTCCAGATTTTGGCAGGACAGTCACTGTCACACTGCTGGGACAGGCAGCATATCACAAGCACACTATTATATGCCCTTGCATAATGCTTAAAACACTAAAACACCATGCTCAGAACTCTTCAGCTGCACTCTCTGCATGTGTGTGGGACCAGACTGGTATTTTTCAGTCAGTTTGGTGTGCATTGACACCAGATTGACATGCCTCCTTTGGTTGTTCAAGCTATTCCTTCTCTTCCTTACAGTTGGGTCTGCCCATTATGAGCATCTTCAGTGATGCAAATTGCTTCCCTGGGGGTGCGCCACCTAAGGTCTGTCCTACCCTGTTCTATTTGGCCTATCTTCCAATGTTGGGGTTCTGTATACATTAGGATTCTCTATATAATAAATTATGTACCCTGTGTCCTCAAGCTTGTTTGTAACTTTTATGAATTCATAATTAGAGTTGAGAAGATACCTGGTTGTTCGGGTCCAGCGGGTTCGGCCGAACTTTGAGAAAAAGTCCGGGTTCGGAATCGTACTTGACCCCGAATTTGACCCCGAACCCCATTGAAGTCAATACTCACCCAAACCTTTGGGCACTAAAATGCCTCTAAAAAAGTCCTGGAAAGGGCAAGAGGGCTGCAAAAGGAAGTAAAATGGGGGTAAGAGTAGGACAAGTGCCCTGCAAACAAATGTGGATAGGAAAATCACTTAAAATAACATAAAATAAGCAGCTGCTTAGTAGATAACTCCCTAATTCCCACGATATTAGGGAGCTATCTACCAAAAGGCTGAAAGACCTAAATTGGTCTTTCAGCCAAATTTACTAATACTAAGTAAAGATTACTTAGTATTAGTAAATTCAACCCCTACTCGCTATACCAGTGGCTGCTCAATGTAAAAAAAAAAAACCTATTGCCACCACCTCTGTGCAATGGGTGGGGGCCCTAAATAAGAATGTGGAGGGGGGACCTACTGTCCTCCCCCCCAGCCCCCACCCCTGCATGGCGGGTGGGGGCCCTAAATAACAATAAGGGGTGGACCAACTGTCCTCCCCCCCCCGGTCCCCAACCCTGAGCAGTGGGTGGGGGCCCTAAATAAGAATGTGGAGGGGGGACCTACTGTCCTCCCCCCCAGCCCCCACCCCTGCATGGCGGGTGGGGGCCCTAAATAACAATAAGGGGTGGACCTACTGTCCTCCCCCCCAGCCCCCACCCCTGAGCGGCTGGTTGGGGCCCTAAAGAACAATAAGGGGGGGACCTACTGTCCTCCCTCCCGGCCCCCACTCCTGCGCGGCAGGTGGGGGCCCTAAATAACAATAAGGGGGGGACCTACTGTCCTCTCCCCCGGCCCCCACCTCTGAGTGGTGGGTGAGGGCCATAAATAAGAATGTGGGGGGAGGACCTACTGTCATTTTACACAGTCATTTTACACAGCGTGGGAAAGTTCTTTGGAAGAGAAAATTGCACAGTCAGTGCAGAAGAGAAAATTGCACAGTCAGTAAAAAAGGTGACACAATGTTGTTTAGATACGTAAATGAGAAAAGGAAAGTAAAACAAGGATTAAATAGATTAAAAACAAAAGAAGAAAGGTATGTAGAAGAGGATAAAGGTCTAGCTGACTGTCTCAATGAATATTTGTATTCAGTATGTACAGATGAAAATGAAGGAAAGGGGCCTCAGTTAGGAAAGAGGACAAATGAGTCATACATGAATTTACAGAAGAAAAGGTTCTATTTCAACTGTCAAAAGTAAAGACAATTAAGTCAATGGGACCTGATGGAATACACCCAAAGTTATTAAAAGAGCTTAGTGTTGTACCAGCAAAACCATTAACAGATTTATTTAACCAATCATTGTTAACAGGAGTAGTCCCAGAAGATTGGAAGTTAGTGAATGTTGTGCCCATTCACAAGAAAGGTAGTAGGGAGGAGTTGGGTAACTATAGGCCAGTAAGCCTTACTTCAGTAGTGGGGAAAGTAATGGAAACCATGTTAGGATAGGATAGGATTTTTGAACATCTAAAATCACATGGATTTCAAGATCAGAGACAACATCGGTTTACTTCAGGGAGATTATGTCAAACTAATCTTATTGATTTTTTTGATTGAGTAACTAAAATATTAGATCAGGGTGGTGCAGTACATTGCTTACCTAGATTTTAGTAAGGCTTTTGACATTGTTGCACATAGAAGGCTTATCAATAAACTGCAATCTTTAAGTCTGGATTCCAATATTGTTGAATGGGTAAGGCAGTGACTGAGTGACAGGCAACAGAAGGTTGTTGTGAGGAACTGACTCTGCTGGGTTTCAAACCCTGGTTTACATGCTGCTAAACCTCTTCCTTACCAGTACACCAGCCTGCCTTTTGCAAATGTACCGGAGATCTGATATCCTTGACTCTACAGCATTGGTATCAGTGACAAGTCTCTTCAGCTGTGTCTGGTCATGTGTCTGGTTCTTGGCCTATAAAAGCCACTTCCTGTCTCTGTACCTTTGCCAGATTATTGTGGTTCCTGTACTCTCTAATCAAGCTTGTTCCTGTTTCTCCTACCTGTTGCTGATTTTGGACCGTTTTGACTTTGCTGCTTCTCCTTCCCACTGACCTCGGCTTGCCTCACTACGATTATCATCTCTCTGTTCCAGTCTCCCATCTCTGCTTAAGACCAGAAGGCCACTCAAGGCTCAGGGGCTCAACCACCTGGGTAACGAGTGGCTACCTCTGGCAGAAAACATTGCTGATTTGGCTACTGGACTCCAAAACTTTGTAACATCAATATCATTACAGTTGTAGTCAATGGAGTATATTCAAAGCATGGTCTTGTCACCAGTCGGGTACCTCAGGGATCTGTACTTGGACTTGTTCTCTTTAATATTTTTATTAGTGATATTGCAGACAGTCTTGATGGTAAGGTATGTCTTTTTGTTGATGATACTAAAATATGTAACAGGGTTGATGTTCCAGGAGGGATAAAGCCAAATGGCAAATAATTAAGGTAAACGAGAAAAATGTTGTGGCAACTGACATTTAATGTGGATAAGTGCAAGATAATGCATCTTGGATGTAAAAACCCAAGGGCAGAGTACAGAATATTTGATAGAGTCCTAACGTCAACATCTGAGGAAAGGGGTCTACGGGTGATTATTTCTGATGACTTAAAGGTAGGCAGACAATGTAATAGAGCAGCAGGAAATGCTAGCAGAATGCATTGTTGTATAGGGAGCGGTATTAGCAGATGAAAGAGGGAAGTACTCATGCCATTGTACAGAAAACTGATGAGGCGTCACTTGGAGTATTGTATGCAGTACTGGAGACAGTATCTCCAGAAGGATATTGATACCTTAGAGAGAGTTCAGAGAAGGGCTACTAAACTGGTTCATGGATTGCAGGATAAAACTTACAAGGAAAGGTTAAATGAACTTAACATGTATAGCTTGGAAGAAAGACGAGACAGGGAAGAAATGTTAGAAACATTTAAATATTTTAAGGGAATCAACAAAACTACCACAATAAGAGGACATAGTCTTAAATTAGAGTGGCAAAGGTTTAAAAATATCAGGAAGTATAACTTTACTGAGAGGGTAGTGGATGCATGGAATAGCCTTCCAGCTGTAAAGGAGTTTAAGCATACATGGGATAGGCATAAGGCTATCCTAGCTATAAGATAAGGCCAGGGACTAATGAAAGTATTTAGAAAATTGGGAAGACTAGATGTGCCAAATGGTTCTTATCTGCCATCACAATATGCTTCTATGCTTCTAAGTCTGTTCCTAATCTGGGAGTGGGGATGTCTGCATAGTCAGGATCAAGCAAGAGAGGCTCGGTACACAGGTAATCAAGTAGAAGAGCTCCATCAGCAATCAGGAATAAAGTAACAAGGTATGCGTGAGGCACAAATTGATTGAGCAATTTGGATGTGGCCGTGGCTTTCTTTTTGAAAGAGAAGCGTGAAATGTAAGACGCATGGGCGGAGTCGGATCGGCGAAACACAAAGTCATACGGGCAAGGCCGATCGGAAGGAAGATATGGGAGGATCCTGACAGCTGCCTCCTACATATTCTTTTTTGTTCAGTTGTTTAGCGCTGTCCGTACCTTTTTGTTTGCTTTGTATTTTCTTTTGGTTTCAAAAACATTAGCTGGAATACTTGTGTTAAAAAGTGCAAATCCTCAAGAAATGCAAACCTTGCCACAAGCACATATATTTTGCAAGCACTTTTGCTTTCGGCATCTCTTTTTCTACAATTTTGTCATGAAGAGGATAAATATGTCTGAGAAATCGTTAATCAAAATCTTATTTCCATTACATAATGTCACTTTAACAGTACCTAATAACCATTGAATTCTCACTAGTTTAATGGTATCATTATTTTTTGCACTTCCACACAACTACATATACTACTATACTACTGTATATATGGAATTGAGTTAGCTATTGTTATACTAAATTAAAAGTGTAATAGAGCTCCCTGTACCCCGGCTGGGTACCTCCACTAAGGACCGCTTCCTAGCTGGCACTGAGGACCATAACCATCGCACCAGACACTATAAGCACCATAGACCCCATGAACTTCCGCAGCTTTGTTGGGGTCTCGCAATCCTCCAACCATCCAGGACCCAAGACCAGGATCCAGCTTCCAGTGAGGGAACCTCTCCTCCAAGAGTGCAGAAGGAACCGCTAGTAGTGATAACTTTATAGCAGTTTCCCCCAATAAGAGACAAGACTCTAGATTGAGGGTGAAGTAAGTCTGTTTTAATGGGAGCCATACTGGACTTTTATGCAAGTCCCCATGCAAGGGATACACCCACATGGACCTTGTTGGGGACAGGTACACAAAACTTACAAACCAATCAGAACAGTAATTAAATGTACGACACTCCCATAACAAACATACAATCCCTCCCCTCTGCCTGTGAGATAATTGAGTAAAGTACTGTTTGTAACTCAATTATCTCCAGGCAGAAAAAACACATATTTTATAAAGTCCCATAAGTACCCCAAAACACAACATATCCCTGATAGCCCTGATCTGGGTGAACAACATATCCAAAAATCACCCACATCAGTTCATGGGTTCAGGAATTTCTTGGAAGTCTTATTTTTGACCGACCGCACGCATGGTCCCATGCCCAAAACAGTACCAGAGAATCGGGGCTTGTGGCCGGTCTAGTTCGGTAGTTTTCAAATGAACAAACTACCAAACAAAGTCAATAGTCTTACCCTGGAGCTTGTTCCCTTCATCCAGATGAATGATCTCACCGAACAGTGCCCTTCTAAGCTGAATAGAAACGAACGCAGGCGATGATGGAAGTCCAGCGGTGTTCGGGAGTTTCTGTATCCGATTTCAGTTCCATGAGATTCATGCCCAAACACCGCTGCCTGCGTTCTTGCGAACAAGATGGCTGCCACCTCTTGGTTGTTCATAGGAATCGCGGCCACCCAGATGAACAATTACACCGCGGTGAGAAACCTTCCAAGTTGTTAATAGGTGTTAACAAGCTCCAGGGTGGTCTCTGTTCGTATGGTTGTTCGGTAAGCAAATCCCATAGTTCCAATTGCACAAACAGAGCCTGTTTGAAGTATTTTAGCCAGGTCTATTGCAGGGGCCATAGTCACAGGGTATAAGGCTAGCAAGTAGTCCCCTCCAAAACCAGTGGCAAGGTCACTTTTGCCTAAAAAAGCTTTATTATGACTTCCTCTTTCCTTCCACTATGTTCTAGTGTATGGAGAAAGATATGTGGGCTTAAATCAATATTTGTTGCACAGGTGTTTATATTAGGAAACTCATTGCAGAGATTACATCAGTCTTCAGTAGTACATATGCCTATTTTTGATAAACTATACTAATGTGGACATGTGTGGATGTAAAATGTAAAAAATTAAGTATCGCTGAACCAAAATGTAGACACTGAATCCTATGTTACATAGCTACATAACTGAAAAGAGACATTTATCCATCAAGTTAAGCCTTTCCCACATCCGTTTTTGCTGTTGATCCAAAAGAAAAGAAAAACCCCAGTTTGAAGCAATTTTGCAACAAACTAGGAAAAAAATGTTCCAGATAAAAGTTGTGCTTCTTATTTTGTTAACGATGAATGCTCGGTAGAGAAGGTGTTAAGACAGGTGAAACTATTCTTCTCAATGTACCACATTTTTCTTCTCTGTAACCATGTGAATTACTTGATAGGGTTCATCTGAACGGGCATGTTTTGTTGAGAATATATATTTTTTTTTCCATTTTGGGGGAATGCATATATTTTTTGTCTTTTGCTATGTAATGGAGCTGCAGGGCTTACTATTCTGATACTGAAAAGTACACATTGAATGCCATACATGTGGAATAAAGTATATAGACTTTTTAGCCAGTTTCTTTCCAGCAACCAGCCAGGCCATTAAGGACCGTGATAGTTTCTAAAATTATTTTCAATCCTTTTTTGAAGCATCAAACCATTGTGATTTCCTACCTTAAATCAGCAGTGTAATAAATCACCCTTGGAGGGCAGCAGTTTCCTTTCCTGCAATGAAAGTTGTGCAGAAGTGAAGGGTCATGATTTAGGAATTGTAATATAGCAGAGCATTGTGCTGATAGCCACAGTAGCATGACTGCATTATCACAACAGTTCAACAGTTCACTTCAACAAGCAGGAATATAGAATACAGCTTAAGGGCACAAGTGAATTACAAAAGAGAAAATGTTTTGAAGGCATTGCAATGTATTGGGCACACTTCAGGAACTCATTCCTCATGGGTGGGGGGGAGGGAGCGAGGGGAGACACAGGGAAAGTTCCCCTGGGCTCAAAATTCTTAGAGGTGCAAAATTCCAAATGAAAAACAAAACAAAAACAGAGTATTTATAATAAACACAAATTAGTACACCACCCCCTCACACAGAAAATTTTCCAATGTTCAAACATACAGTTTTTAAACACGACAGTGCAAATTAATGTTGCCACTTAATATTTTACAGTATTTTTCTTGCAATTTACAGCCACACTGTAATCCTTATTGGTATCATACTGGTACACCGATAACAGGTGCCTAGATAGCTTCACTTCTTCTTCCCTACCCGCCCCATCTCTGTGATGTGTGTGACACTGATAGTTGCGTTGTGTAATTTTACAAATCCACTTCATGCCTACAGTGATGTGTGTAGACTACAGACAAGACACATTTCTTTAGGTGTGAGGTGGATTTTAAAATGTATGCAATGCAACCATCAATGCCTCACACATCATGGAGATGAGACAGGTATGGAAGGGGGATTGTGGCTATATAAATGCCCATTAAGGGGCTGAGGGAGTGATGATGGTCCACGGTTAGGGAGCACAATATATGCCTTGCCAAGGGCATTGGCAACCCATGCTACCCCACTGCTTAGAACTGCACTCCTGGAACTGCACTCCTGGAACTGCACTCTTCTAGACAGAGATTTCAGATCTTACTTGGAATCTGCTGAAGCCATTCTCCAAACTTTGTGGTTATTTTCCTGAGTGCCCCTTTCACTATAACTGGGACTACTACTGTGCATTCACTTTCCACATCCTTTTTAGAACAAAGTAGGACCATGCAAGGAATTAGCTGAGGGCATCAGGTGAGCTCTCTCAGCCAATAAGTGAGTTATTGCATTAACTGTGTTATGCTTTATAGATACATTTGGCTTCACATGCTGGATCCAGCTAAGTGGGCTTGCCATACTAGAATGGTATAACATTTTACTATGGGATTGAGCCAGGGCAATCTTGGCAAAATAAACAGTACAGTGGGCTATGGTTCCTTTAACAATGTGCTGATATCCAAAGTAACCCAGTGCTTTTTCAAAACAGAAAACTAAGAGAAAATATCAGTGCACATGTAGAAATTAGTGTAAATATTTGAAATGCACTTAAAATTGTAAAATGTGTATAAATGTTTTATTGCATGCATAATTTATTTTAATGTATGCATCATTCAACATGGAAACAGAGAAACACAAAACAATAATATGTGGCTTATCGATATATAGAGAGGTTGTACTGTTAAAGTCAAATATAGGTCCTTTAAAATGGACTGAATGCTTTACTTCTCATTTTGAATCCAAAAGGATTTTTCCCTTTATTAGGGGAATTTTTATATCTTGCTGCTTCAGTTTGGATTAGTAATAAAATCAGAAATCAGATATGTAACTGTGCTTTCTTCACTCTATTAATCTTTCCCCTCTGAATCAAATGTTTGCATAGGCTAAATTTCATTTTAAAATTTGCAATGGTGAGGTTTCTAGCGCTTTTTAGATCCGGCTATGGCAGCTGGTACTTCCCAAACCAGAGTGTCTTCTATCTGGCAGTAACTAGGTATAGGCCAGGAAAGGGTACAGGGAAGCAGTGCCTTCTGGGTAGCTCAAACTCGTATGGTGGTGAGTCAGTATGGAAAATATGCTCCAGATATATTGGCCTGGTCGTAATAATCCCCTTCTGTCTGTATGTCACTCAGCTTGGTTCATTGTAGATGGTAGGTCAGAGTCAAGCATCAGAGTGTCGAGCGTTCACGGGTATTGCCCTCCAAATTGCAGTGTCACAAATATTCACCAATGACATAGAAACACTAACAGTCTTTTCCAAAGTGTACACTGTATTAATCTTTCCCCTACAAATCAAATGTTTGCATGTACACTTTGAAAAAGCTCCTTTGGGTGAAACGCGTCAGCATTTCTATGTCATTGGTTTTATTATCTTTACATACAATAGGTGGATCACACGTCTTTATACGTCTAAAAGAAACATAAAACACCAATACGAGTTTGATGACACCCAGAAGGCGCTGCTTCCCTGTACCATTTCCTGACCTAAATTTCATTTCACATTGCAAAACAATCAATTTAGGCATAATTCCTTTGTTGTAACCAAAGAATTTCTAGGTTGAAACGGTCACTCCAACAAAATTCTCACATTAAATTATTGATCTGAACTATATGTGTAACTCATATATCATCATATATCAGTGCATAGTCATATATCATCAGAGAGCTTGTTTAAAGGGACACTCCACTGCCCAACTACAAAATAAATAAACATCACTGTTTACATACATTTAATTATGCATCTTTTCATTGGAGTTATATCTAAAAAACAGTTTGCAAAATCTGTTGATCTCTTGTATGCAGACTTTCCAAGGCCTCCTTATTTAAAGTGACCCAGACTTTCTGTGACTGTTCAATCACAGAATTCCCAATGCAGCTCAATGAGAAGTCTTTTCAATGCAGGTGATCTGAGCAATTTCTGCCTCTTGAGTCCAGTGCAAATAAGCTAACCAAACCAGGAAGTAACTTTCAAAGGACCTATTTCAAGGCTAAGTTATAAATGTGTCAATTTCTATTGACATCTGCACTATTTCTAAAATGGAAAAACAAAGTACACATTTTACACAAAACGCTTTTCTGCAAGCTAGCGTTCGGGGTATGGAGTGTCCCTTTAATATGCAGAATGGATAGTTGTTTCCCACATATTTCTTCCCTTAGCTATATACTTCAAAGTAGACCCTTGCTGGAATGTATATGGGTAAGAGGTAGAAAGTCTATTCATAGTGAAGCCTGATGTTGGAATAGAATTGTCAGATGTGCTCACCTCTATAGGCAAAATAATTGTCATTCTTTCTCCTGGTGACACCTTTATACAATTATTTGATCTTGAGTACAACGTGGAGCCTTCATACAATATTCCACATAAATCGTTGTACCTAAAGATATAAGTGGTACAGCACATAGTGAAAGAAGGTGGCGCATAACACTTGACACTTCTGAAAAGCAGTCAGAAAAACATTAATATTCCAATTTTGCTTTGTTTCGATTTTACTCAAAGACTGACATAAGAAAAAGGTGTCTTAATAAGTGAATATATGCATTAAAGACAACCTGTGATGACAACTAGAATCGAATGTAATAAATGACATAGAATCAAATTTCATCTATACATTGTGCTAGCAAAAATGCTGACAAATACCTAGATTTCTCTAAAAAAAATGCAGTTTCCCCTCTCAGTCAGTTCATTCTGTGCTGATCAGTACAGAGATAACATATTTGGTATTTATTCCACCTGTCTGTTTTCAGGGGAAACTGTACACTGTGCATCTGTCATTTTTTTATATACAGCCTAAGCAGTGCCTGCAAGTGGAAGTAGGGAGGAGAGGCAGGCTCAGTGTGAGAACACCAGCGTGGAAAGAGGAGAGAAACCGACAGAATGATTTATTGCAGATATGTTTTATTTGCATAGAGCCAACATACACTGTTAAGAAATGTTAATCTGTTATGGGAAATAAGTATGTTCTTCCCAAACAAAAGGGTTATGCATGAAAGGTGTGTGTGTGACAGCAAGTATAACACCCACCAAAAACATGATTGCTGATCTCAGCAGGAGACGGCGGTGATAGAAATAAGTAAAATATGAACATTTAAATGTATTGAGGGGAGAAACACTTCATTTTATAACATGAGTCAAGTCAGGTGGTTAGAATGTGGCAAAATATATCTGTTATGACAGGTTTCATTTTAAATTGAAACAAAAGTATAGTTGAGTGTATTAAAGTGGCTGCGATCTACTTTTATTTGTTAGGGTATTTGATACAGTTTTACACAAAATAATTTAAAAGGAAATAGTTTAGATGGAAATTAATGTTATTTCATTAAACATTGTCTGAAATATAAAAAAAAACACTGAATATGTTATGGAAAATTTTGGAAAAAAAAGGCTTAACAAAAGTGATAATCATAGTACCTCCATGTATTGTCTAGGTAGTCAAGTGTCAGATGAGATTTAATGCAGATAATTGAAAAGGTATGCATTTTTGGAAGAGGATTGTACAACTTGTACTCTAAATGGTAATAAGTTAGGGAAAAACAATACATCAGAACTTTAGAACAGTTACAAACAGAGTAAGCAACAATGTGCAATATGAGGCAATGTGACGATGCAGCCTTAATATATCGTCCGTGGGTATTCCTTTTACATAACTTGCAGCACTAAACTGCTCCACTAAAATGCTAGGACCCCTCTTTGGTAGTGTACGCAGGATATACAGAGCTGATATCTGGTTACTATATGATATTCTATCCATCCAGTCTTCTGACAATACTTTTATTAGTAATTACTCTACAGAGGACAATGAATAGCCATATCTTGTGAGACCTCAAGGAAGAGACAACACCACCTTCTTTCTTGGCAACTCATAGAACTCAGACTCACTCTGACTCTGACTGTTTATTGTATCCAGTTCCAGCTTACAAAGATCACAGCATATAGTAAAATAAACATTACACAAAACATTCACCAATGGCAATACAGAACAGATCACAGGGAAAGAACAAGAAAGCAACAAAGTTCTTCCTTACACTAGTTAATACCTGTCCCTGTGCTAACACACCATGACAACAAAAGGTTATCTTGATTGGACCCACTGTCCCTTCAGAGCAATCGCTGGTTACATCAGCAAAGTCCTTTGCTGAAGTAGATAGACTTGCTGCTCCCACAGCAGGTGGTCACTCACAGGGCAGCATTTAACTCTATTAGCCCACAAGAGCTGCTGCCTCCTCCCACCCACCCCCCTTTGTTGACCCACAGCTGCACATACAGACACACACACTGCTCTATGTATAATACAGGTACACAATACAGCAAATCAAGATACATGGAAAACTGTCACAAAAATGGCGCCGTGAGCATGTGGCTTGCACCAAGCAAATAAGGCCATCCATCACAGGCAATATCTGCAACTGTAATTTAGAATTTGTCATCCTTAAAAAGAGGTATTACACTGAACAAAATTATAAATGCAGCACTTTTATTGCACACCTGTGCAATAATCATGCTGTCTAATCAGCATCTTTATATGCCACACCTGTGAGGTGGATGGATTATCTTGGCAAAGGAGAAGTGCTCACTAACACAAATTTAGACATATTTGTGAACAATATTTGAAAGAAATAGGCATTTTGTGTACATAGAAAAAGTCTTAGATCTTTGCGTTCAGCTCATGAAAAATGGGGGCAAAAACAAAAGTGTTGCGTTTATAATTTTTTTCAGTGTACATAATTCACATTATAAAATCTTACCTTTGAATCTTTATAAACCAGTGTTAAAAGTCCCCATTAAGTACGGACTGTGGGTGTGGCGCGGCCGGCCATGGGGGGGGCTTCTCTGGCAGCGGGGGCCCGCGGGGGTTCGTGTGGGCCCCTTGCTGGGTGCGGGCTGGCTGGGGAGCTTGCTCCCCGGCTGCTGTTGCATTCTGCACCACGAGCGAGCCCCGCCGAGTGCTCAGCACTCGGGCATATCGGTCATGGACCGAGGGCCCGAGGCTCTGAGGGGCCGCCTGTGGTGCAGAGTGTGGTGGCGGCTGGGGAGTTCAGCGGGCTCCCCGGCCGGCCTGTGCTCGGTGGGGGGCCTGCGTGGGCTTCTGCGGGCCACTGTTGTTGGGGAGGCTTCCCCCCATGGTCGGCCATGCTGTACTCGCAGTTTGTAGCACGCGAGGGACAGCCTGGGGGCCTTATCAAAGGCCCTCTGGGCTGCCTCTCACTGTGCCTGTCTAGGCTAGAAGAAAAAAGGAGTAGAACCTCTGCCCTGAGTTGAGCCCTCCATGCAGGCTTCCTGTAACTGATCAGAGCAGCCCCTGCGGAGCTGCTTTATCAGTGTTTCTGACAGTCTGCCCGCAGTTCGATGTCCGGCCAGGGAGGGAGCTCTTCTAGACACTCACATGGCAGGATGGAGGTTGGACTCTCTGCACCACCGTGGGTAAGGATTACCCCCTTCCTGGACAAAGCCTTACATGAAGTATCTTCAAGGTGAATGTCATCAGCAGAAAGGTCGGCATCAACTAGCAAACCCATATGTAACTGATACACAGCTCCATCAGAGAGACATGTAAGGGCTTCCAAATCTCCTGGCTCCTTGGTTGGTTGTGGTGACGGCGGATCTGATCATATATATAAGGCAGTACAAACTACAACAGCAAAAAAACAGTGACGAGGAACAATAGGACCAAGCTAATGAGGACCAGGGAGAATCATCTACAGAACCTGTAGATTCCACCTCTCACGGCAAAAATAAGTTGTCAGGAAACAGGAAGAATGGATCCAAACAGCCACCAAGAAGAACAGAAAGGGTGGTCTTGATAAAGGTGTCTCAAACTAAAACGTGAAGAACAAGGAAGTAAACATTAATGAGGGAGCCGTGATAGAATCAGGCGCAAACTACAGGGCCACACATGATATCCAACACAACCAAGCGGGAGCACATAACTCAGCCTAAAGCAGAAGCTCAAGCAACTGACCTAACAGAGAGCCGTACACTCAGGATGCAGATCTACACAGTAGCATTTCAAAAGATATGCAACAGAGCATGTAGTACTACCACCTAAGCAACAACTCCCCCCAGCAAACATACCTGACAACAACACCTCAAGAACAGGAAGGAATGGCAGTGAAAGAATGAGTAATAGAGAGACTCTGCATGAGGACAGGACAATATTTGCCTCTGTGTCTTTCATAAAATTTTGACTTCATGGACCATCATGGACTAGCAAATACATGTAATTTTATTCCAAGACATAGAAGCTCATATTTTTCAAGTTTAAAGCTAAGCAACTACGGAGGATAAAACATGACAGACCTGCCTAACATAGAATTTGCAAAACGTAGATTCTCTGAACCAATTCACTGAGCGCATGATGTTCTCTAAACGGTCTTCAACCGAAAACATCTTGGATGCCGGGTCTCCCCTGGTGGAGTGAGCACAGATGAAAAGTCACATCTATCTGGGACAAGATCCACTTTACTCATCATGCATGGTTGGGGCAGAGAGAGACTGGTAACAACTTAGAGGAACAACTGGAAACCAGGTGGCTGACGCAGAGAAGAGGTCCGTCTTTCGCACTCTTGAAGACATGCCACCGTGCACAAAGAAGGTTTAGTGGGAAATACTGGGCGGATGACTTTGTACATCTGGAGATCTTGAAAGTTACACCATCTGGAGTAAAGAAGCATCAAGATCAGAGTTCTGCTCCACTATCTTTTGCTATGCGGGTGCAGTAGGCAAACCCAGGCAAAATGATGAAGGTTTCAATCCAGACTTGCTTTGGAAAAGCTGGAAAGATCCAGCTGCCTCCTCCATAGACCTCAAAGCTGTACTCTCGAGCATCATACAGCAGTGACATTGGCTCCTGGCGCTGAATTGCCAGAAGCTGAAAAGGATCGGCCAGAGGAAGATGGTTTCAGTTCTGCACGGCCCTCCAACCTCATTGGTAGCTGTTTGGAGAAGCCTACAGCACATGAACAAACCGTGTACACTCGAGCAGCTCAAGGAGAATTTCCACGCAGAAATTTGAGCATTAGAGCCGCAAACCTTAACTAATACTATGAAAAATACAAAGAGCCCCGACTTTGCGAGGCGGTAAATGGAGCTCATTAAAATGATGTTATCTTCCGTACCTAGTCAAACAAATCTGCATACGTTAAGAATTCATTGTTTGTAATATCATTGAAATTGGTTCATTAATAAAAAAGTTATTGACTCCTCAAAAAAAAAAGCCCCCATTAAATGTGCAGTGCAAGTTTGAGCACTTGTTTTAGAAGCATATCATAGAATTATAAAAAGAGCAGAGGTGGGATCCAAAATTTATGAGAGAATTCAAAAACTTACAAAATCCAAAACTACCTAGTTAAATAGCTTAGGCTATTTAACTAAGAGCATTTGGACACTTTTCATTTTCTTATATTATCACAAATCTCAGTCAAATCTGCTAACTATAGTTTTAGGATTATTCACTAATGTGAGACTTGCCAGGAAGTCAAAGTGAATTCAAAGTTAATTTAATAAGTTAGACCTAAATTTCTGAATTAGAAAAATCCTCAAAGTCAATTCTGGTTTTATTTTGGCTATTTTGGCCTTTAAATTTGAAATTCACCTTTAATTCCTGGCTATTCTCACTTGAAGGTATTTACTGCTAGGTGGGGCGAGGACAGAGAAAGGGAGGGGTGGGTAAAGCAGACAGTTGTTGCATAGAATTGAAAAGTTTATGAACCGATTTTTATCATGCACAATGATGATAACTGTCACTTGCTCTCTCCTTAAGGGCAGCACTCTATTCCCTCCTCCAGCTCCGCTTCACTCCACCTTGTTTGATTGCTACCTCCTGTCCTGTTGGGGGTTACACCCCACCTCCTATAGACTGTAAGCTCGTTTGAGCAGGGCCCTCTTCAACCTATTGTTCCATTAAGTTTTTGTAATTGTCTCATTTATTGTTAAATCTCGCCCTTTGATAATATTGCAAAGCGCTACGGAATATCCTGGCGCTATATAAATACCAGTAATAATAATAAATGGGGATTATACATTCACTGAAAATAATAATGGAAAACTGCCAGAACATTATAGTAGTTACATTGCTATTGTAAAAATAAAATGTCAAAGGGTGACAATAAATTATATCTAGTATCCTTAAATTGTCAGTCAGTACCTGAATGTTTGCTTGTTGAGATGAAAATCAAGTTTTCTTTTGATGGTTTGGTGGAAGGGAATAGGTCTCTTAATGTTATTTGGGTGAGATGAGAATGGTTTCCCTTATTTATCTGTTGATGTTTTGGTCGAAGAGAGCAGGTCTCTAAATGTTTTCATGGTGCCTTTATACCTCCACAACCGGCTACTGCCATGAGCTTGCCAGTCATATAACTCTCAGCCAGATAGTGCTGAGATCATATTAGTTCCAGCTAGACAATGCCATCAGGTCTCAAGTCATGTCAATGCCAGCTTTGGAGTCATATTAACCCCAGTCCTCATCCATAAATCCCTGCCAGATAGTGTCCTCAGCCCACCAGTCATATCAATCCCAGAAGCCCAAAAATTGCCTATTTGGCTAATGCAGAGGTTGTTTCTGATAAAATACTAGTACAAATTTTTGGTAACCTGATCATTATTAGGACTGCAGAAAGGACAATAGGCCATCCATTTATATTTGAAGAAAGAAGATTTCACCTACAGCAAAGGATAACATGTTAAATTATTTGTCTAAATTGGTAGTGTTATAGAATAATTAAAGCCCTTATTAAATTTCCCATTAACATTATTAACTTCCTAAATGATAGATTTTCCTAACAGCATTTAGAATGTTAGAAAGAGAATATATCCTCTAGAAGGATATGAGCAACACCGGAATTGTCAAGTTCCTGTAGTATGAAACATTGTATGCCATAGTTAGATCATGAGAACTGTACTAATGAAATGTCCATTCACTAAAAAGCCTTGAACCTGACCTCGAATCTAACAGCACTAACTACTCAAAATGGTGCCTAAAGCCCCCCTCCCATCGAGTAAAGCCTCGTGCTAGCAAAATGGCGTCTGAGCCATCGTGTCCACTCCCGTGTCCAAGCTGACGCCACCTCTCGGTGGGAGGACATTTAGCCGGCCACTTAGTACCTAAGCCAATTAATAATATTGATGGGTGGGTATTGACATAGCCACTTAACACCTAACCCAATTAATGATGTTTATTTGTTGATATCTTGATCTTCTTCAATTATGTAATAATGCCTTTAAAAGGGTCTGCAAACCCGCTTTTTAACCAGATGCCATAAAATTTTCTCGAAGTTCTTTCATCTACCTGCACCTTGTGTCAGTGTGAATTTACTTCTGCGTATACGCAATTTAATCATCTCTAATTTGGACAGGAACAGATAGTCATTCAAACTTATAGATTTTTTTAAGCAAACAAATATCAATTTGGCGCATCCAACGTGGGGCCCCGGGTTATGGCCTTTGGCCGGTCAGCCGTCCCAGAAGACGCTGGACGGAGGAATCCTGGGGGAAGGAAAGGAGACTGATCACCTCCCAGTACACGGTAGAGACTGCTGCAGCACCTAGCCGGTAGGTTCCAGCCCCTTTGATTGACCCGTCCCAGTGTCTGCGACTGCTACCGGGAGGACATCAAAGTCAGGTAATAACTTGCCTGTGGCCTTATTGATACCCACCTGTTTACCTGCATTTTGCCTATCTGTTGCCTGGGTGTGTTTGTATTGGTCTGTCCTTAGCTTAGTGCCCGGGTAGAGTGCTTGCCTGTTTACCCCTTTTAGGAGCCACGTGGCTGTGGCTGTAAGGAAAGAGGGGGGTGGACCTGTGGAAGTTTTCCTGGGGGTCCTCTATTGCCTGTTTGCCCTTTTTAGGTGCCACGTGGCTGTGGCAGTAAGGAAAAAAAGGGAGAGGGATCTGTGGAGGTTTGTGTAGACTCATAGCTTCCTGGGGGTTCCTCTGGTGTCACTTTGATAGCCTAGCTAGCCTCATTGTGCACATTGCTCTGCTTGCAGAGAGGTGGTACCCTCCAGCCTCGAGCGCTGAGGCTGGTGGCATTCCAATTTTTCTTTAATTGTGGTGCGTGGATTCGGGCAGGCATTGCTGTCTCCATCACCACGTGGTAGTGAGACTTACGGGTGGGTCCGTAGGGGCACTACGGGAGTGAGGGAAGTGGTGGTCACGAACCACTGTAACGGGGGAGGCGTACGGAACTCGGGCCGGTGTTAGCTGTTTTCCGTCGCCGCAGGTAGTGAGACTTGAGGAAGTCGTTCTCCGAGCGGGGACACTACAAGGTTGAGGGAGGTGGCTTTGGCCACATGAGCAAAGGAAAGGGATTACTGTTGAATTTATTTGAACTGTGATGCATGCACTGTATTTTTAATTGAAATGTTTTCTTAATTGGGAGTCATTCAAACTCCTGTGTCTATCTCTTTCACTTTTTACTTTTACTCTACTTCCTGTGTTATTTACACTTTCCCCTCCTATTTCTCTTTGTGAGAGAAGTGATTGGTCACACACTTCTCACCTCGCTCCAATCCGTGGCTACCTCGGGTAGGCGGAATAAGTGACTAGTCTACGTTTTGGGAAGACGTACGTAGGGACCCACCCTTACGTAGCAGTCGAGCATTGTAGACACTCTGTTTCCCTCTCTTCCTCTATATCTGGGACGCCTTTTATAGGGGGAATGGGACAGGGGTTAGATAAGCCCAGTAAGGGCTGGTTAGCGTGTGATCTAGTTGAAGACAGAGAGGGTGAAGAGATGGTTAAGAAAGTTGAAAAGATTGCTAAAGTGTGTGGAATTGCTGTACCTTCATGTGGTAGATTACAGCCAGAGAGCTGGCGCAGATTACTGACAGAGAAGAGAGGCAAGCTTACAGATAATGATTTGCTTCGTACAGCAGAAGCCTGGTACAGAGTAGCAAGAGCTATTCAGCAGGAAGGTTGGGTTGAGGAAGAAATTGATCACAAAGGTTTGAAACTGTATGTATATCATAATAATTATGTTGCTGGGGGATTCCCTCAGCCAGCGCCCCAAAATAGCGCCCAGGGGATGTTCATTCCCAAGGTTCAGTCAGTAATGAGTGACATTCAGCTGACCATGATCCCCACCCCTAACCCTCCCATCACCCATCCCGTCATCGCCCCTGTTTATCCAGTCCTGAATTCTGATGGATCTTTATTCTCCCCCCCATCATCCCTACAACTATCATCACCCTCATCCATCCCTACACTATCTTCCCTGCCTAATCCAGCTATTCCATCCGTCATTCCTTCTCTACGCTCTCTCTGTCTATAACCCTACCCTCCCACTTGCACCCACCCAGTCCACTAACCCCTCCTCACTTGCTATTACCCATCCTACTACACCTGCTTCGGTCCCTCCTACTACACCTGCCTCTGCTATTCTCTCTCCGTCCTCCCTTCTGCCTACTCCTCCCACAGCCCAAGTTCCCGCCTCCCCACCTTCATATCCCTACCCCGGATATCCTACCTCCCTTCCTAATCCCTACCCAGCTATCTCGCCCTCCCCAGGTTCCGCCCTAGCCCCTGCCCAGATGGCCTGGCCATACCCCTACCCCTATCCCGTGGCCCTGTCCTATCCAAACAATCCCTACTTCCCTTCCCTAGCCACACCCCAGGCCCCATTCACGCCCACCCCGATACAGTCTGCCCCGGATGTGCCCACATCCAACATGGCCACCACTACCTCTCTTAACCCTAACGCAGCTTCCTTCCACGCCCCCAATATGGCGGCCCCCAGTAATCCAGCACCCCTAATGCCAGTACTTCCTAATGATTTCTCACCTCGAACTCATGACCCACTGGCTTCCCCGGCATCTGGGATCCCCACATATCCCCCGGTCCTGACGCCTCATGCGGCTCCGCTTCCCAAAGGAGTCCAGGTCACATACGAAGATGAATTTGAAGAGGTTAGCTCTCATGGTTACCATATCTCACCAGATGCCACAGACAGTGGTGTATCCTGGTTTTGTGCTGCCCTAGGCAGGACAAAACTCAGGCGCCCCCCTCGCCCCCCGCGCTACCCCCACCCAACCTTTCCCCCCGCCCCGCATTCTAAATACACACACGCACACTCGCTAACAGAAACACACACACACTAACAGACACACTCACACTCACTAACAGACAAACACACTCACTAACAGACACACACTCACTAACAGACACACACTCACTCACTAGCAGACACACACTCACTCACTAGCAGACACACACACTCACTGACATACACACACACTCACAGGCAAACACACACTAACAGACACACACAGTCACACACTAACAGACACACACACACTAACAGACACAGACACACACACACTAACAGACACAGACACACGCACACACACTAACAGACACACACACAAACACACTAACAGACACACACACTGACACACACACACACTAACAGACACAGACACACACACACACTAACAGACACAAACACTAACAGACACACACACTGACACACACTAACAGACACACACACACTAACAGACACAGACACAAACACTAACAGACACACACACTGACACACACACACTCACACACAGACACACACTAACAGACACAAACACTGACACACACACACTAACAGACACAGACACACACACTAACAGACACAGACACACACTCACCCACCCACATTAACACATTTTTTTTAAATGTATTTTTAACACATTTTTTTTAATTTTTTTTAACAAATTTTTGTTATTTTTTTTTAACACATTTTTTTTATTTTTTTTAACACGTTTTTTTTTATTTATTTTTCACACATTTTTTTTCACACATTTTTTTTTAAATTTATTTTTCACACATTTTTTTAAAATTTATTTTTCACACATTTTTTTTTTTATTTAACACCCCCCCCCCCCAGCCTCCTTACCTTTGGGAATGCTGGGGAGGGGGGTGTCTCTTCCTCCCTGGTGGTCCAGTGGCTGCTGGGCGATCGGGCGGCACTGCCTGGCGGGCGGGCGGCCGGCGAGGGAGCACTTCCCCTGAGCTGTCTGCTCAGCTCCCTCGCGCGCCTCAGAGTGAGGCTGGGAGCCGGAATATGACGTCATATTCCGGCTCCGCCTCCCAGCCTCACTCTGCGGCTGGCGAGGGAGCTGAGCAGACAGCTCAGGGGAAGTGCTCCCTCGCCGGCCGCCCGCCAGGCAGTGCCGCCCGATCGCCCAGCAGCCCGCCGGCATGTCAGTTAGCCGCAAGGCTAACAAGGCATTTGCCCTGGGCATTTGGGGGCGGCTTTTTTTGCCGCCCCCTGGAAAATGCCGCCCAAGGCAAATGCCTTGTTTGCCTCGCGGCTAATACACCCCTGGCCACAGAGCCCCAGCCTCGCTGTTCCCTCAATGATCCTTTTGGACATATGGGCCGGGGAGAACAGGCTCCTCCTAAATATGTTTCTATTAATCCCACTCAGGCTAGTGCTTTGATGAAATCACTCCCTGACCCAGAAAAGCAACCAATGCCTTTTTACCGAGGGATAGTTCAAATTCAAAAGACCTATTCCGCCGCATGGCGAGATTTACTAAGCATTTGTGCCATTAAGGCCGGAGATGCTTACTGGCCTAGCATAGCCCGCCACCTCAGCACAAATTTGCTTGAGACTGATACTGATTACTCTTCTGGAATAGCATTCTGCAACCAGCTAAAGGCCTGGGCTAAGGACAAACTTGCAGATCAGGCTGCTGGCCTTACTGATATTGTACAGGAAAAAGGAGAATCAGTGGAAAGGTTCCATGCTAGACTGTTTCAAGTGTTCTCAGATTTGGGATTTGATCTTACTAATAAAATTCATTCTCAAATGCTGTCCGGTGCCTTTGTCCTGGGCATCAAAGACTCTATACGCAAGGGGATCATTGCTGCACGCCCTGAATATAGAGTTGTTCCTCTGGATAAATTACTCCTGGTGGCTAGGGGACTAGAATCTGCTCAGAATCCAAGAAAGCCCAATTCAGCTCCCCTTATGGTGTCCCGTCCTGGCACTGTTCCCAGAGGAACCAGACCCGAAGATGGATTCTGCTTCAATTGCCATGCAAAAGGGCACTTCAAGAATGAGTGCCCAGAACCCAAGAAAGTGACTAAGTCTACACCTGCATTAAAAGCATTAAAAGCTCCACCACCTGCCCAAGCCTCAGATGAATAGGAAATTGGCAAGCCTGTGTCATTAACCCCTGTCATGGCAGTGTCTTCAGGGGATCAGGGGGGGCCACTTGCCACTGTGACTCTTCCCATTGGAGGACAAACTACTACATTTCTTGTTGACACAGGTGCAGCCCGAAGTGTTCTACGAGAACAAGACCTGCCAGACCCATCATTTCTGTCAAAAATTGATGTCTCTTGTGTAGGAGTGGATGGTCTACCAAGACAAAGTCCTTTAACAACTCCTTTACGGGTTGGCAACTACCCTAACTTGCTTGCTCGCTTTGTGGTGTCTTCCACATGCCCCATTAACCTGTTAGGCGCTGATGTTCTTTCACGCCTGCAGGCATCTATCATCTTCACTCCAGATGGACAAGTAGAATTATCTACCCCACTCTCTGTTTCTGACACCTCAGCCTTGTGCTCCCTGCCTCTGATGCTTCATTTAGAACAACCTCACGGGGATGCAGAGGCTCTGAAAGACAATTTCCCTGACTCACTAAAAACAGATGTTCCTAAGACACTGTGGTCCACAGGCCCAGAAGACATAGGTCACCTGAAAGTACCACCTGTGGTGGTGAAACTCATTCCAGGAGCTAAATTACCAAGAAAATCCCAATATCCCTTAAAACCTGCACAAGCTGCTGCTATTTCAATTCAAATCCAAGCACTCCTGGAAAAGGGTGCTCTTGTCAAATGTGAATCACCATGCAACACCCCATTGTTTCCTGTGAAGAAAAAGACACCAAAAGGTGAACCAGAGAAGTACAGAATGGTCCAGGATCTCCGTGCAGTGAATGAAGCAACAGTCCTGGACACCCCTGTTGTGCCAAACCCACACACTCTTCCCTCTGGAGTTCCACCTTCTGAAAAGTACTTCACAGTCATTGATCTAGCCAATGCCTTCTTCAGTGTACCTCTGGATCCAATCTGTCAATACCTGTTTGCCTTCACACATGAAAAACAACAGTATACATGGACTGTCATGCCCCAAGGGGCACAAAATTCACCAAGTCAATTTGATGTGCTCTATTCTTGTGCTCTATTCTTGATCCATGGCAATCTGACCATCCTGAGGTCGTCTTGCTTCAATATGTAGATGATTTGCTGCTCTGTGGAGATGACCTACCCAAAACAGAAGAATGCTCAATTAATCTCCTTTGCTATTTAGCAGAACAAGGATGTAAAGCTTCACGTCTCAAGCTTCAATTCTGTCAACCTACTGTTATCTTCCTTGGCCATTGTCTATCTCAGGGTACTAGACATCTCACCCGTGACCGAGTTAGAGCATTACTGGATATTCCACCCCCAAGGACCTCAAAGTCTCTACATGCCTTCCTAGGCCTCATTTCTTACTGCCGAGCATGGATCCCAGAAGCTTCTCTGCTCATGCAACCACTCTATGATGCCCTCAAGTCAGACCCATTCTGCTTGACTATAGAAGCCCATGACAACTTCTGTACCCTAAAACGTGCTATTGCTTCTGCTCCTGCCCTTGGCCTACCAGATTATACCAAACCCTTCAAGTTATTTGTCTCTGAAAGACAGGGCCATGCTACAGGAGTTCATACCCAAGCACATGAATCTAGAGGCCGACAAAGGCCTATTGGATTTTTCTCCTGCCAACTGGATATTGTGGCCAGAGGAACCCCCTCTTGCCTTCGGGCCATTTTTGCAGCCAGGGAACTCTTGCCTTCGGGCCGTTTTTGCAGCCAGGGAACTAATTGAAAGAACCGCAGACCTGGTCCTTGGCCACCCTCTGGTTGTTTTGGCCCCTCATGACATTTCTGCCATAATCAACCAAGTCCAACTCAAGCATGTCTCTCCTGCCAGACACCTCAGTCTTCAATGTCATCTCCTGTTACCTGACAACATCACTCTCCAAAGATGTCAGGTTCTCAATCCGTCCACTCTTCTCCCACTTCCTGAGGGGGGTATATACTATGGATTTATCATGGATGAAACCTACATTTTCCTTCTTGCTGGCACCATCAAGAGAATGCATCCCAATTTATCCTTTTATGACGGACAGGCACCTCTTTGCAATGGAGCAGGATATGCCTTCTGTACCATGTGGTACAAGCCAAACATCACTCCTGAACCCTGCTATGAAGATGAGCTCTATCATCTGGTCGAGGTGAAACTTACTTCACAAGACTTCTACTGTGACTCTGAAGGCAACAGTATGGTCTTGATTCATCTACCTCCAGAACTCAAACATTTGTATCATCATTGGGACATTGCCACTCCACATGTCCCTGTTACCAAGTTAAAGACAAAATCATGGAATGATCTCGGACCCATGGCAAAATTATGGGCCACCATGAACGAATCACAGCTACAGGAAAATGGCGTTGCCAAATACCCAGCAACTGGCCATCTAGAGGCATGGCCACGCCACTTCCTGGAAAATGAATTTCAAGATCTGGTCATAGTAAATGACTATGACCCAGAGACACCTCATGACTGTTTTGAACAGATGAAAATGGAGACAACACATCTACCAACTGTGCATGAGGATCCACTAGTAGATACTGATCTCACTCTGTTTGTGGACGGTTCAAGGTATGCTGATGAAGAAGGAAAATACCACACAGGATATGCCGTAACCACAACAGATGAAATTGTCAAGTCATCATCTTTACCACCAACAATGTCTGCACAAGAAGCCGAATTGCAAACCCTGACTTCAGCGTGCAAAATCTCTGAAGGAAAGCGCGCCAACATCTACACGGATTCAAGATATGCACTGGGCGTGGCTCATGACTTCGGATTAATTTGGAAAACAAGAGGATTTCTTACCACTGCCGGTACGTCAGTCAAACACAGTTCTTCAATCAAAGAACTAATGGATGCCCTCCTACTCCCAGAAGAAGTGGCCATTTTGAAAGTAAAGGCACACAGGAAATTGGATACAGATGAAGCAAAGGGCAACCATTTAGCTGATCAGGCTGCTAAGCAAGCGGCAAGAGAATTGCAGGAAGTGGATGAAGGAGTGTCCGGACACGAAGAAATTCCTATTTTTACTTTACAGACTCTTCCTACTGACCTACGGGAACAGCAAGCTGCAGTTGCCCCTGAGGAAATACAGAAATGGAAGACGAAAGGAGCAGTCCTAAAAGATGGAGTATATTACAACAATTTTAGATTCTGCCTCCCTTGAAATTTATATCCAGCAGTCGTCCAATGGGCACATGGACCTGCACATCTGTCAAAAGACCTAATGGCTGCCCTCATACAGAAGTATTATGAAGCACCTGGAATTACTACACTGATCAACAACTTTTGCAAGGCCTGTGTCATTTGCGCAAAGTGCAACACAGGGAAACCAACCAAAGTGCCCTTGAAACACCTGGCCAAGCCTATGTACCCATTCCAGAGAATCCAGATTGACCACATACAGATGCCAAAGAGTGGTCCCCATGAATATGCACTAGTAATAGTGGATATGTTTTCAGGCTGGCCAGAAGCCTATCCAGTAACCAATATCACTGCCAAAACAACAGCAAGGTGTCTGCTCACAGAAATTATATGTAGATTTGGACTCCCAGAAGTTATTGAGAGTGACCAGGGCCCAGCTTTTACAGCAACAGTGACTAAAGAAATTTGGACCGCTCTGGGGGTGACCCTAGCTTTCCACACCCCTTACCACCCACAAAGCAGTGGCAAAGTGGAACGCATGAATGGTACCCTAAAAGCTAGAATGTTAAAGATGTCACAAGAAACAAAGATGCCCTGGCCAGAAAGCTTGTCAATAGCTTTATTCAGCGTCAGACACACACCTAGAGGGAAGCATTCACTATCCCCATATGAGATTTTATTTGGGACTGCACCCAGACTAGGTTGCTATTACCCCCAACAGCTACAGCTTCAAACTGATGTTTTGGTAGATTATGTAACTGAACTTGCAAGTGTTTTGAACAAAATACATGCCCAAGTTTTCTCTTCAATTCCAGATCCCGACTTTGATATGGGTACCCACAGCCTGCTTCCCGGAGATTGGGTCCTGGTCAAGAAATTTGTGCGGAAACACACCCTGGAACCAAGATTTAACGGACCATTCCAAGTTCTCCTGATCACTTCAACCTCCGTCAAGTTGGCTGGCAGGCCACATTGGATCCACGCTTCCCATTGCAAGAAGACTCCTGCCCCAGAGGAAGCAGACACCGCACAACCATGTACCCCTGGTACATTATCTCCTTAATTAGCCTAATTAAGGCCCAACAAGTAGCCATTACTAAAGATGCCAGTGGATACACCTTCTGGTACAATTCCTCATGTACCCGTGGGGCTACGTATACTTTTGACTATTGTGACATTGTAGACTGCCCATTCCCTACGTCACAAATTCAAACCATTTATAGAGATATACCTCATGTAAAAGACCCCTATGTTTGTGTAGTTGACAAACAATGGGGGCATAACTGTAACCATTGGGGGGCTGCAGGGTGGAATGCTGGGCCTGCCTGGGGTTACAAACCCAAAAGTGCCTTATCTAAAGTAGATGACCATGGTAGATCCCTCCTCCAAAGAATGACTTTAAGGAAGCCTGGAGGAGGTACACCCATAAAATTAATTCTAAACATAGAGCATCCCAGCCCAACAGATGCAGACCAGTATGTAATGGGAATGTATTGGAAGAAAGGTTCCTATAACAAATTGGGGCACTTCTACCTAAAAGATATGTGCCACTCTCCAGAGTGGCGAGGGGCTACCCACATGGTCACAAACCCATTAAAACCACACATCCAGTCCTTTAAAGACATGATGGCCATTGCTAACCCCACCTTTGAAGATACCATGGCCGCTGAAACAGGTTTTAACCCCTTAAGGACCAAACTTCTGGAATAAAAGGGAATCATGACGTGTCAGACACGTCATGTGTCCTTAAGGGGTTAATGATGTTAATTTATGGCTGGAATGGATGAAATATAATGCCAATAAACATAACAGAACCGCATGCTATGTGTGTGGTGGTGCCCGGCCTCATCTCGGCACCGTGCCCTTGACTTTGCCATTAGAAATAGAAAATTGCATCTTAAGTCTTTTTGCCTACCACTACAATTTTAATAGGTCCCTCTGCAAAGCATGGACAGTAGAGTACCCTCTCCTGATCAAGGATGTCAAACCCCCAGATGGTGTTACGATCTATAAGGGAAACTACACCTGTTATGCCAATTTTGACGGAATCGGTAAGTTCATGGGTAACTTTTCCGAAGGATATTGTGCCACCTACAGAACTGCCCCTATGTACCTATTACAATTCCATACTAGGTCAGTAGGGGATATTTACTGGTTGTGTGGGGATTTGCAGTTAAGATCCAGAATGGACAAGGAATGGTGGGGGGAGTGTACTCTGGTTAAAGCCATTATGCCCATACATATTATCTCTGACACACACCCTGACATACATGAGTCCATACACACACCAGCCAAGGTCAAGCGTGAAGCCCCAGTAAAAGGCAGTTTTGACCCCCACATTTATATTGATGCCATTGGGGTGCCTAGGGGGGTGCCTAATGAATTTAAAGCAAGAGATGAAGTTGCTGCGGGGTTTGAATCACTTTTTACCATAGTTACTGCAAACAAGAATTTAAATTGGATTAATTACATTTATTACAACCAACAACGCTTTGTCAACTACACCAGAGATGCCCTCCAGGGTTTGGCTGAACAATTGCAGGCCACATCCCAGATGTCCTTCCAGAACAGAATGGCCTTAGATATGATTCTAGCTGAGAAGGGGGGCGTATTGTGGGGATATTTATGGGATAATAATGTAAACAGATGAGAAATTGCCCACGATTTTCAATTCTCAGATCCCTAAGAACGTTTATCGTTATAAGTGAAATGTATAACCATATACCGGTAATTAAAATCACAAATTGTTATAAAAATAGATAATTTTTATTTCTTAACAATTTAAATAATAATGATGAGTAACATGCATGACAATAATCAATGGAATTTGAGTATAACATGAATATGTAATACAATATGGCAATAATAATTAATATGCAGTATAAAAACAATATGCAATACAAAGTGGCAGTTTACTTCCTGGTTGATACAGCATTGAATCTACAAGCTGTCAAGACAATTTACGACTTTCTTTACAGAGAGGGAAAGTTTCACGGGGAGAAGAGAAGAGAATTCCTTCCAGCGTAAAGCCATAAAAACTTTCAACTGGCAGTTTAGAAATAACCCTTGCAATGCTGGCTAGACCTCCTAAGTAGTTAAGATCTACTCCTATGTAATTTTAATAAAATAACATTTAACCAGTCATCAACCACTTCCTTGATTCCATCAAATTAAGAGAAAATCTTACTATGTTACATAAGCTGATATTTTAATTAATTTGTCTAAATAGATATTTTATCTTATTTTAGAACCAATCAATACAGCTGGATAAATGGTCATGATATGCTAACGTGATATTAATCACACAAATACATTAATGGCTATATTAATCCCAGCTGCAGATGGGATGCTATAACCATATATATATTCTTTAATAATTCAGATTTCTAAATATGAAATCTAATCATGATTTATCCAGCCATATATCATGCTATTAATTTTAATTAATTTAAATTAATTAATTAAATGCCTGTATATTTACCAGTTAAGTAGATATTTTCTCATCAGATATCCTCAGGTAGCTAAGTGTCATGGGTCTCTTTCTCTGCATGGAGTGTAAGAGTTTCTTGGTTACTCTGATCGCCCGATTCTGCCTGGATCTCTCTGAATCCCCAGAGTTTTGTAATGTGTTTCCTTTCTTTCCTTGAATCTCCCCCCTCTTCTCTTCCCTTGTCTTAACTTTTTAAAGGGGAAATTCCTCTAAGTGATAGCCAATCACAAATGTGGGGTGTGGTTGCCTTCTAGGTAATCATTTTAGTATTTGGACTCCAGAGGGCAGCCTTGTTCCACTAAACATACCTATCCAGGAAAGAGTTAACTTCTCCTGGTGGCTATTTTTGATGTCATTTACGTTATCTATATGGTGGCTATAACTTAGGTTTCCTTTCAGATCAAAGGGTCTTTCTGAAATTTCTTCAGACTATGCGTCTCCATTTTCGGTAATAATTCCTAATATGACAGCCTGTAATACCACATATGACCCCGAAATATAATGGGATCTTGTTAGGTATAGAAAGTAAAATTTAATTATTTAATCCTCTGTCACATATGTCTGGATATAGAATTTATTTATATTCCATTAGTACCTAGACAGTCTCTTATCACTTGGGTTGTTTATACAAGACATTCTTAGCCCTGGGAAAGCGGTCAGTTTTAGAGAAAGGAAAGAAATTCTGTGTCTCTTTTGTTAGCTTGAGAATAACAAAATGGAGTCTGATCTGTTCAAATTGACATCAGAGTATACACTTTGTATTTCTATCATAGCACAAAATGTCTGCCGATATAAATACCCTGACAGTATGTAAAATACTGCCCGACACCATGACCTGTTGTACCTACATCACAGAAAACACAGGTCCTAATGGTAAAGTCACTATGGCCATAGAGAAATTAAATAAGCTCTCTGAAGAGTTAAAAAGGAATTCTGGGGTGAAAGATCCCTGGGAAAAGTGGTTTGGTTGGATGACAGGGTGGCAAAAAGCTTTAATTCACATTGGTATGGCTCTACTAATTTTTCTTTTTATTCTCGCTCTTCTCGTTTGTTGTGTCCTCCCCTGCCTGAGAAAATTCCTACAGAAGACTGCAGACCAAGCGGCACCAACTTTTGCACATCTGACAGTTGATGACCAAGATCTCACTTCACCCTGTATACCGCTGCAAACTATCCCTTTTACTGATAAAGTGCAAGAGTTTTAGGTAGGGAACCAGCTTAGGGACAGCGTCCGTCTTTATGGATAGACTGCCGTGCGGAGATGTAGTGGGCAAGCCACTGCGGGATACCAGCGGAGTGAAGAAAGTTCCTGACCATATTGACGGATGAGCCGCAGCCTATTAGGGACAGGAAAGGGACAGAATTGCACTTTGCAATAACACCTAGCTAGCGGTCATGGGGTTTCTGTGCCTTTGGGCTAACACGTCTGGTATTAACAAATAAAGTTTATCTTTTTAGTGCCTAACATTTCATAGGGGGGACTGTTATAGAATAATTAAAGCCCTTATTGTCAGGGTACCTGAAGCCTCTACCTCCGAAAGAGGTAGAGACTTAGTAGTTTACTCCTCCAGCAGGTCGGCTTCCTCCATCCCTCGCGGCTTCCCTAGACACTCTCACGCCGGCCGCGAGGGATCCGTCTCATTTTATGACGTCACGCACGCTGCCCGACGTCATGACGTCAGTCCGGACCGATCTGTCACTCAAGTGACTGGAAGCCACTCAGGACTCATCGGAGGCGGGTATACTCACTGTAACCAGGGTATTTAAACCTGTTTCTCCCATTCACTCATTGCCCTGTCGTGGTTCTAGCCTGTCTAGTCACACAGTGCTCTGGCGATTTCAGTTATTCCTTTGGTTCCGACCCGGCTAGTTTGTCTTTCTCCGTTTCCCTCTGGTATCCTTGACCCGGCTTGTTCCTCGCTCACCTGTCCTCTCGTTCCCTCGACCTCGGCTTGTTTCTGACCATTCTCTTTACTCTCCGTACGTTAGTCCGGCCATTCTAAGGTCCGGTATACGTACCCTGTCCTGTTTGTACTTTGCGTGTTGGATCCCTGTCCCGATCCTGACATTACGACAGGGCCAATGGATCCTGCAGGTACAAACAGTCAGGTTGGTCCCTCTGATTACAGGTTTGACGCCATGGAACACAGAATGGACCAGATGGCACTAGCACTACAGGCGCTATTATCTCGTGCCAATAACCCACCTGAGGAGATCCGTACTACTTCCATCTCTCCTGTAAGTTCTGGTCTAGACGTAGCCACTGTAGGTGCCTCTTCCCGTATTACCCCACCTGTACGTTATGGTGGTTCACCGGAGAAGTGTCGTGGTTTTTTGAACCAGATTAGTATCCACTTCGAACTACAACCTCGCTCCTATCCCACAGATAGGGCGAAAGTTGGATTTATTATCACCCTACTCATTGAGAAAGCTCTGAGATGGGCCAACCCACTATGGGAGAATGATAACCCATTGGTATATAATTATAATGCCTTTGTAGCTGCATTTAGAAGAACTTTTGACCCTCCTGGTAGGAAGGTTAATGCAGCCAGATTACTGTTGCGCCTGAGACAGGAGAACCAAACACTTGTGGATTATGCACTAGAGTTCAGGTCTCTGGCGGCAGAAGTCAAGTGGAATGAGCAGGCTTATATAGATGTATTTTTGAACGGGCTATCAGATATTATCCTTGATGAGGTTGCTACTAGGGAGCTTCCTGAGAATTTAGAGGACTTAATTTCGTTCATTTCTCGTATTGATGAGCGTTTAAGAGAGAGACAGAACACTAGAGAGAGGAACTTCAGACCTGCCTTTAAATTAGCCCCTACATTTCAAAGTCCTGATTCCAATACCTCACTGTATCCTGAACCTATGCAGATAGGCAATACTCGCCTCTCTGAAGAGGAGAGGCAGTACAGGAGAAGGGAGGGTTTATGTATGTATTGTGGAGCCAGAGGTCATTTGCGTCTGAATTGTCCTACTCGCTCGGGAAACGCCGGCACCTAAGTTTCTCTAGAGGACAGGCCTTGGGTGTTTCTATTTTGTCCTCTACGCATAATTATAAAGATCACAGGCTTCTGCTACCAATTTCTTTAACGTGGGAGAAGGGAATGCTAAAGACCATGGCCTTGATAGATTCCGGAGCTGCTGAGAATTTTATCGACCAAGTCTTTGCTACTAAACACACTATCCCATCCCAGTTAAGGGGTACACCCTTGGCCGTTGAGGCCATAGATGGTAGACCTTTACTTGAGCCTGTTATCTCTCGTGAGACTATACCCATTAACTTAACTATTGGTATCTTACACGAGGAGAACTTATCACTTATGCTCATTTCATCTCCTTCTGTTCCCATAGTCCTGGGCTACCCATGGTTAAAGAGACATAACCCTATTATCGATTGGGAATTAGGGGAGATAATCTCATGGGGCCAGGGTTGTCAGGAGAGGTGTTTACGCAGGGTGTCTCCATTGGCTATGATTAACACTCCAGATAGTTCTACCCAGTCTACAGGGAGACAGATACCTCCTCTGTACATAGACTTAAAAGCAGTGTTCGATAAGAAGAACGCTGATACACTACCCCCACACAGGACCTTTGATTGTAAAATTAATCTTCTGCCCGGCACCATGCCCCCCAGGGGTAATGTATATCCTCTATCCGTTAAAGAGAATTCTGTTTTAGAGGAGTATATTCAGGAGAATTTAGACAAGGGATTCATTAGGAGATCCTCTTCTCCCGCCGGGGCTGGATTTTTTTTTGTTAAAAAGAAGGATGGCTCACTCAGACCATGTATTGATTACCGAGGTTTGAATAAAATAACCATTAGGAATGCCTATCCGATCCCCTTGATTACCGAGCTCTTTGATCGGCTAAAAGGCTCTAAGATTTTCACCAAGTTGGACCTCAGAGGGGCATATAACTTGGTGAGGATTCAACAAGGTCACGAGTGGAAGACTGCGTTTAATACCCGCTACGGGCATTATGAGTACACGGTCATGCCTTTTGGCCTTTGTAACGCACCGGCAGTATTCCAGGATCTGATTAACGAAGTTCTTAGGGAATTTCAACAGGATTGTGTTATTGTATACCTGGATGACATTCTCATACACTCTAGAGAGATTGAGACCCACCATAGACAAGTCAGAAAGGTATTACACAAACTTCTACAACACGGCTTATACTGCAAATTGGAGAAATGCAGCTTTGACCAGACCCAGATAGATTTTCTTGGATACGTGATTTCTGGGGAAGGCTTTAAGATGGATCCTGACAAACTCCAGTCTATTCTAGATTGGCCATTGCCTAAGGGACTCAAGGCTATCCAGAGGTTTATTGGGTTCTCCAATTATTATAGGCGCTTCATTAAGGGTTACTCTTCTATTATTGCACCTATTACCAATATGACCAAACAAGGGGCTGATACTAAGACTTGGCCTACTGAAGCTCTCGTTGCTTTCAAAAATCTCAAAGAACTTTTTGCTTCTGCTCCAATATTAGTCCATCCTGATACGTCCTTGCCGTTCCTACTTGAGGTCGATGCCTCTGAGACAGGAGTAGGTGCCGTTCTCTCACAAAGGTTGGGGGTGGATAAACCGTTACATCCTTGTGGTTTTTTTTCCAAGAAACTTTCTGGGCCTGAAAGCAGGTATGACATCGGAGACAGGGAATTGTTAGCAGTCATTAAAGCCTTGAAAGAGTGGAGACATCTATTGGAGGGCACCTTACATCCGGTTACTATTTTGACGGACCACAAGAACTTGTCCTATATTGGGGAGGCTAAGCGTTTGTCCTCTAGGCAAGCTCGTTGGTCCTTATTCCTGACTCATTTCAATTATGTGCTTACTTACAGACCTGGCTCTAAGAACTCTAAGGCCGATGCTTTGTCTCGACAATATGAACCTTTCACTGTATCTGAACCGATTCTTTCTTCTATAGTTCCTAAATGCAAGATTGTTGCTAATACGAATCTCAGGATTCATTCCCCGTTACTGGCCGAGATCATTAAGCTGCAACATCTAGCACCTAAACAGACTCCTGAGGGTCGACATTTCGTTCCCCCTACTCTTCAACTGGAGCTGTTGCAATGTTTCCATAACAGCAAGATGGCGGGACATCCTGGTATCCGCAAGACGTATGCTTTGATTTCTAAAGACTTCTGGTGGCCTGCTTTACGTAAAGATACTAAAGATTTCATCGCTGCGTGTGAAGTGTGTACTAAGACCAAACAACCTCATACGCTCCCAAGTGGATTCCTGCATCCCTTAGAGGTACCAGAGAAACCATGGTCTTGTTTGGCCATGGACTTTATTGTCGATCTACCTATCTCTAAAAAAACAGACTGTTATCCTCACCGTGGTTGACAGATTCACCAAGATGGCCCACTTCATTCCCTTGCCTAAACTTCCATCCTCCCCAGAGTTGGCAGAGATATTCGCGAGGGAGATTTTTCGCTTACATGGGATACCTTCCCAAATCGTATCTGACAGAGGGTCCCAATTTGTTTCCCGTTTTTGGAGATCCTTTTGTTCTCAACTAGGTATTAAATTAAATTTCTCTTCTGCCTATCATCCCCAGTCTAACGGAGCTGCTGAACGTACTAACCAAAAGATTGAGCAATATCTACGTTGTTTTGTTTCCGAACACCAGGACGATTGGGTCGGTTTGATTCCTTGGGCGGAGTTTGCGCACAACAATCTCGTTTGTGACTCTACTCATTCAAGCCCCTTCTTCATGAACTATGGCTTTCATCCGTCTATTCTTCCCTCGGTTTCTCCTTCCCAAGGTGTACCGTCGGTTGATGTACATGTTGCCAATTTGAGGAAGTTGTGGGATCAGACTCGACAAATTCTTCTACACAATTCTATGCTGGTTAAGAAACACGCCGATAAACGTAGAAGGGCGGCTCCGATTTTCGTTCCAGGCGATAGAGTATGGTTAAGCACTAGGAATATTCGGCTTAAAGTTCCTTCCATGAAATTCGCTCCTCGATATATTGGTCCTTACAGGATCTTGACTCGAATTAACCCAGTGGCGTATCGTCTAGCTCTCCCAGCTGCCTTACGCATCCCTAACTCCTTTCACGTTTCATTGTTGAAACCCCTAGTCTGTAACAGATTCTCCTCCACGATCGCCCCTCCTCGCTCTGTTCAGGTGGAGGGTCAGGAGGAGTATGAGGTTAACTCCATCATTGATTTCGTATCTCTCGGGGGAGAGTACAATATTTGGTCGACTGGAAGGGATATGGTCCTGAGGAGAGAAGTTGGGTACCACAAGAGGATGTTCATGCTCCTCGCCTTCGCAGGGCGTTTCACTCACGCCTTCCGTCTCGTCCCGGTTCCTTCCGCTCGGTGGGCGTATCTGAGAGGGGGGGTACTGTCAGGGTACCTGAAGCCTCTACCTCCGAAAGAGGTAGAGACTTAGTAGTTTACTCCTCCAGCAGGTCAGCTTCCTCCATCCCTCGCGGCTTCCCTAGACACTCTCACGCCGGCCGCGAGGGATCCGTCTCATTTTATGACGTCACGCACGCTGCCCGACGTCATGACGTCAGTCCGGACCGATCTGTCACTCAAGTGACTGGAAGCCACTCAGGACTCGTCGGAGGCGGGTATACTCACTGTAACCAGGGTATTTAAACCTGTTTCTCCCATTCACTCATTGCCCTGTCGTGGTTCTAGCCTGTCTAGTCACACAGTGCTCTGGCGATTTCAGTTATTCCTTTGGTTCCGACCCGGCTAGTTTGTCTTTCTCCGTTTCCCTCTGGTATCCTTGACCCGGCTTGTTCCTCGCTCACCTGTCCTCTCGTTCCCTCGACCTCGGCTTGTTTCTGACCATTCTCTTTACTCTCCGTACGTTAGTCCGGCCATTCTAAGGTCCGGTATACGTACCCTGTTCTGTTTGTACTTTGCGTGTTGGATCCCTGTCCCGATCCTGACACTTATTAAATTTCCCATTAACATTATTAACTTCCTAAATGATAGATTTTCCTAACAGCATTTAGAATGTTAGAAAGAGAATATATCCTCTAGAAGGATATGAGCAACACCGGAATTGTCAAATTCCTGTAGTATGAAACATTGTATGCCATAGTTAGATCATGAGAACTGTACTAATGAAATGTCCATTCACTAAAAAGCCTTGAACCTGACCTCAAATCTAACAGCACTAACTACTCAAAATGGCCCCTAAAGCGCCCCTCCCATCGAGTAAAGCCTCGTGCTAGCAAAATGGCGTCTGAGCCATCGTGTCCACTCCCGTGTCCAAGATGACGCCACCTCTCGGTGGGAGGACATTTAGCCGGCCACTTAGTACCTAAGCCAATTAATAATATTGATGGGTGGGTATTGACATAGCCACTTAACACCTAACCCAATTAATGATGTTTATTTGTTGATATCTTGATCTTCTTCAATGATGTAATAATGCCTTTAAAAGGGTCTGCGAACCCGCTTTTTAACCAGATGCCATTAAATTTTCTCGAAGTTCTTTCATCTACCTGCACCTTGTGTCAGTGTGAATTTACTTCTGCGTATACGCAATTTAATCATCTCTAATTTGGACAGGAACAGATAGTCATTCAAACGTATTTGTTTGCTTAAAAGAATCTATATCAGTAGTATCCTTTACAACTTTTTAAAGAACATCTAAATACCTTTTATTAAGAAAATAACAAACAAACAAACATAATATTTATGGAAATAATGGAAATAACAATATATTGGGTAACATCTTTTAGATCCAAGGAGAAATTTGATTGCCAAGTCAAGAAGGAATACTTCCATTTCTATGGAAAATGTAGAAATCCCTTCAAATAGTTTTGGATCAACAACAGAAACAGGTAACTGAAAGGCTGGACTTGGTTGACATTAGTATTTTTTTCATGCTGTATTACTATGCATCTATGTACCTATGTAAAATCCCAATGCAACAAGTAATATCTTCAAATTTTAATGCCGTCTCATATTTCTAAAGACCTTTTAGAATTTTTTTTACATCCTTTGGCTGTGTTGTAAAAAGCATGTTTTCAATACTGATAAAGAGCTTGTGTTCTACATACAACTGCACTGATAAAAAAACAGTAGATTTACTCTTTTCATAAGGCGAAACACATCATGAAGGACTAAAGCAGCCGTATGACGTTGGACTGTAATGGATAATAAAGTATCTACTGCTTTTTTAGTGGAAGATTTGTGGATCCTCTTCATACATTCAGATGGGTATTAATATTACTTGGACCGTGTGAGTGCACTTTGTACTGGTGAATTGTGTTGCAATATTACACGAGATTATTCCCATCCATATAGCCACAGGAGACCACAGAGAACATGGGTCAGAATTCTCTATCAGTATCCTACTGTGCATGACATTTTAGCCAAGTAGTTCTACTGGCTCTTAGTTTGCATATGTGACTCTTTAACTTATTATCTCTATTTTGTGTATAAAGAATATTGCACTGTTAATTGGTGTTTATCCACTGTAGTTTATTGTTTACTATTTCTTAATTGCTCCACTTACTGTGCATGTACCTTTTGATGTACTCCACAAAACATCTGAATGTATCCTGTGGTATCTGGCACTAAGACACTAGCAGCAGATCCTTTAACCCCTTAAGGACACATGACATGTGTGACATGTCATGATTCTCTTTTATTCCAGAAGTTTGGTCCTTAAGGGGTTAAGTCCTGCAAGTTGTGAAGTGCCTCCATGAATCAGATTTGTTGTCCTCGCACACCTCACAGCTCAATCGGGTTGAGATCTGAATAGTTCAGAGGCCAAAGCAACACCTAGAACTCTTTATCATGTTCCTCAAACCATTTCAGAACAATGTGGCAGGGTGCATTATCCTACTTAAAGAGATCACTGCCACCAGGGAACACCATTTCCATGAAGGGGTGTATGGGTCTGCAACAATTTCTAGGTAGATTTGTTTACCTTATGTTGCCTAGACTTTGGCACAGGATTTCTTGGCATAGGTCATTGCCCTGTTATGGTTCATTTTTAGTTCCCATTTGTGTGTTATAGTTTTCTGTGTATTCCTGTTTTATTTATTTTTTTAAATCTCGGCTATCCTGACTCTTCTACTTTCTATACTCCTTAGACTCAGCTATTGTAACTCACTTCCCTGATTTCCCTGACTTCAGCTTGTCCCTAACTATTCTCTGTCTCTCAAAAAAGCCCGGTCACATTTATTTCTATTATCATTTACACACTTTGTGTTGGGTCATTCAGTAATCCTGACACATCCACGTGAACAGCAGGACTTAAGATTTTACTGGTCTGCCTTCTTCCCATAGTGCATCCTGCTGCAATCTCTTCCCCAGGTAAGCTACACAAACTCACTTGCCATCCACCTGATCATTAAAGATGCTTTCAGTGGTAGGCAGGGCACTCTGACTGGTCTGCAGCTAATCAACCCCATACAAAGCAAAAATGCAATGCACTGTGTGTTCTGATACCTTTCTATCATGGCCAACTTTAAGTTTTGCATGAATTTGAGCTATAGTAGCTCTTCTGTGTAATCAAACAAGCTATCCTTCACTCTTCACCTGCATCATTAAGAGTTAGGCACACATGAACCAGATGTTGGTTCACTGGTTGTCCTTCCTTGTACCACTCTTGGTAGGTACTAACCACCGCATATCAGGAACACCCCACAAGATTTGATGATTTGGAGATGCTTCGACCCATGCATCTAACCATCACTTTGTCCCTTGTCAAAGTCACAAAGTCACTCAGATCTTTTCACTCACCCATTTTCCTGCTTCCTGCACTTGAAAATTAAGAACTGACTGTACTCTTGCGGCCTTAGATATCCCACCCCTTGACAAGTCCCATTGTAACAATATAATCCATTTTATTCATTTCACCTGACAGAGGTTTGACAGGTTGTGGCTGGTCAAGGCATATGTATCCCTCCCTCTTTTTCTAACAAGTGAAATAGGTAATTTGTTTATGAGATATCTATTAGCATTGCACAACATTTCATCAATCTAGATACTTGCAAATTAGTACATCTGAGCTGGGTTATAGTAATGCATATACTGCTGCATATACTTGATAACTAGAGAAATCTAAATAAGTTTATCCTGTTAGATTGTGAAAACAAATTCTATACAAATTGTAATGGCACAAGATGAGCTAAAACTAGCTTGTGCACATAGTCGCATACGTATACTGTTCAGCTATTACACCTGCGATGTTTTGTATGCCTAATACCGTTCGGTAGTTGTAGGGTTTTCGTCCCTTACAGTCGAATGCTCCATTTATTGTTTTATTCTGTTCTGTATACACCAACAATTTGGCTACGTAACGTTTGTGTAATTTTCATATAAATGCTCCCTTTAGGTTGTTTAATTCGATTATCACGACCATCTACATGAATTGTAATGTACTACACATCCCAGATTTGTCAGTTTTTCTGAGACAAGCAGTGGAGGTTCTCTAGTGGTCTTTGTTCATATTGCATCTTGCTCAAAGATTTGGATCTATTCTCAATTATGTCTCACTTACGTTTGTTTACTCATGTTGGTTGTTATCACTGGTATGTTGTTGTCAATTGTCGTATGACAAATTGCATTTGTTCCTGTTTTTCAGTTTTCATGTATCATGCTCGCATATCTGTTTGTTATTTAGTCAGGTACTTGTACAGATTGTGGATATTCCTTCCTTGTGTCTGCTGTCCTGTTCATAATGGTCTGGTATCGTATAGGTTCTATTATTTGGTCTTGATAAAGTTCCACAGTTTGGACGAAACGCGTCGATCAGTGCACACATCCTAGCTGGCTGTTTCCATTCCTCTCTTCTATCCCTGCGTCTGGTGCCTTGCTTCATCTGGCTGATTACCGCGGTCTTTTGTGAAGATCTCGACCGCGGTAAACCTACAAGTGCACTTGCTTCCTGGGCAGCCTTATTTTGTATTCATCCCCCTACACCCCTACTCATATATCATCTAATTATTACCGCTGTCTTTTTTGAAGATCCCGACTGCGGTATCTGGGTGTAGGTGTGTTTCGATTAAGGTGGTTACTGGCTGTCAGTGTCCTAGGAGTCCAGTAGTTGTAATTTCCCAGGCCTCTACACCGCAAAGCCAACATCCATGCTCATACTCAGAGATACTATGCCCCTCGGGCCAAATCATAGTTAGTCACCTCGCTTTGTGGCATAGAGAGGACCTCATCTGTTACTCCCATTCTATCTTATGTTTAAAAGTCACTGAGAGGCCAACATCCCGCAACAACATTTCAGTGGCCACGAAATCCCCTCGCACCAACGCATAGATAGAGCCTTACAAGTCGCTTGGCAACTAGCAGGGTCTCACCTGTCACCAACCTAGCACAATTGTTTTGCCACTTGGCATTAGCTAGTAAGCCAGTACATATTGAAGCTATACCTTTGCAGGTCAGTCTGCATGGAGTTGAAATAGACCTCATGCTCATATGCATCGATCGGTACATACAAACCAGGTCAAGCTGTCGTTAGGGATTACAATCTCTGCCGGGGTCCTTCAATTTTGCAGTGGGGTTTGTTCCTCAAGGCAGATCCTTTATATATAGGCTATTACACCTTTGTTCATGACCTTCCTTACGATGACAGCCGTATCACACTGGACACCAATGTTACGGCAGGCTTACTCATGTGGAATAGGTTCTTGCTCTATTGGTACGGGAGTAGTATGTTTTTCTTTCTGACAATTCAGCACTCCACAGGGCCCAACCTATTGCATCTAAAATAACCACTGCTGTCTCTGTATTCTGGAGTGTGATAATGGTGTGATCAACGCGTTTCGTCCCAACTGTGTAACTTTATCAAGACCAAATAATAGAACCTATACGATACCAGGTCACTGGTTTGGCTCACAGTCACGAACCTTCACGACCTGCGCTATCTGCTTTTTTTTTTCAAGTTCATGTTAGAATGCTTACTGACTCCTCGCTATGTTGTCTTTACTAGAACTTGCTTACTTTGCCACCTTATGCCAGTCCTGTCGAACCCCACACCATTTAAGTAATTAAGACTGCGATGTACCAGACTTTGGTGTCCATAGGCCCCTGAGAATTTACCGCTACATCCATGTTCAACCTTCAGTATTGTCTCAGGAGGTCTCACATATCTAAACAAGCAGACTATTTAATTTCCCTTACCTACCCCACACCAAAATCAACTATAGAGGGTCAGCGTGGGGATATCCCTCATTAATATGGCTACTTTTAGAATAGGGGCTTCCATGGCTCCAGGCAAGAATTTAGCGGTACACATAATTAAAACTTTGGGTCATTGGAGATTCCTCAGCCTATTCCCTGTACATTCCACTATTGGTACAAGAAATCCATCATGCTTGGTCAAAAAGTCATTGTAGCTATGTTCTCTTGTTAATTGTTGATTGTATTGTTTAATTGTATGAATCTATTTTTGCCCTCTTTTATCTACAGGCCTACTACGTCGTCAGTTCCGGCACACCACAACCGACTTTTTCCTTTCTATAGTACACAATTCCTAACCTGCTCATTATCTCTCCATACGGCTTGTTTGCCCTGAACACAAATACATACATACATATATATATATATATATATATATATATTACACATTACCAGGTGCTCAGCAACATATTGCATCTATAGCCACAAAATACCAGCACTTTTTTTCTGAAGACATAAAGTCAACATTTTAGTTCCCTCCTGAAACTTTTTGGGTTTTATTGTCTTGATGAAAGTTCCAGGAGGGAACTGAAACATGGACTTTATGTGTTCAGAACCACTAAAAGTCCCTGAGTGCTGGTATTTTGTGGCTAATTTTCTGGGTTTGACCTCGGCTTCGTATTGACCTTGTCATTTCTGGTATCCTGACCAGGCTTCATATTGACCTTGTGATTTCTGGTATCTTGTCTTTGGCTTTGTCTTGACTTTATTAATTATTATGTATTTCTGTATCCTTGACCTTGATTCTCGCTATATTAATATGTTAAGTCCGGCCACTATAAGGCTCGGTAATACGCCTTTTGGGGCCACCTTTTGTGGGTTTCTTCTTTCTTGCATGTTGGGGTACAACTACTGTGACATTCAATTTTCTTCTGTATTCTTTGGTAACAGGTATCACTAGAGTAGTTTAGTAGTTCTGGGCTCCTTTACTTTACCTACCTTATCGGCAATCACCCTGCCACATTTTCACAGGGTTAGTAGCTGATTTATGAACACCAAGTTTTGCTGTTCTGGTTTTAGATTATTGAGCCTCTGTAATCCTTTTGACCTTCACTTTTATATTCATGTATACTTACTGTTAAGTTCTACCCTCCCAGTTCTCATAGACTACTAATGTTGTCACCCTTCTAGATGTATAGATATTTAGTCAAATTAGATTTTCTTTGTTTCCACATGTACGCTTTTCAGTTTGTCAATTCTGACAGTTTTGGATGATGCTTTGAGGCATGAGTTGTTGGGAAGAGACAGTATTTTTCTTACAATACTTACATCTATTACATTATCTTACAACCAGCACTGTTTCCAGTTTTCAACAGTTCTCACTGCATTTATGTATACTTTTACCAATTAGTTACATTATTAAGTCCTTTATACTTATCTTCCTAGCAACCTGGGAAGATATCGACAGCATGTAACAGTAACTAAGTAAGTCAAGGTATAAGCCAGGCCTAACAATGGGGGTAGGGGATTGTTAATTATTTGTTTCTAATTAGATGGTAGTAATATTTTTGTCATTTTTTATGCCTACCTGTCTTTGGTACACCACAGCCGACTTGCTCTTATTGGTATAGTTCAAACCTCATTGAATACATTTGGCCATTATCCATGACCACAAATGTAAAGACAGTATGCCTGGAGTTGTGGGAGATATTTTGTCCAGCCTATATCTACCTTCTTCACAGCTACCTTCTGACATTCTGTTGACGATTGGAACTCCAACCACGTCTCCATGTAAAACTCTTTCAGTAGGTGGGCCCTCTGTTCATTGGTATTGGCACATCACAACCAACTTGCTCTTACTTGTGTAGCTCACACCTTATTGAATACCTTCAGCCTTTGTCCCCAACCACAAATATGTATCGCGTTGATGGCACGTGGTAATTACATGTAATGAATATCAGTCAGCTTGGACCATTAACAGCAACTGCTCCTATTTCTGCCAATTCTTGAGTTGGTAAAGAAATTACATTGGCATGTGATCACTCATATCACTGATATCTTAAAACATGTAAAAGAAGATGAGTTTGCAGAACGTGAAAATGTATTAGCTTGCACTGAAAACCAATATTTGTTGATGACTGTGCAATATTGCATTAGTTGAAAATACACTCTGAAATGACATTTAATTTCCTACAAAGGCATAGTGGAAGGATAACATACACCAATTAAATGTATATGCTAGACATATGCTTTACTGCTTTGCTGATGATGGGATTAACCCATTTAATTCCATAGTTTCTTTTGAAGAACTTCAAACCTAGTGTGGTCAGTATAAATTCATGGTTTTATTACTATAGTTTATTGACAGTTGTTAAAAAACAAAACTGTATACATTATGGAAATTTCATAGAGGGAAAAATGTTTTTAGAACTAAAAAGAACTCTACAATGATATATTTAAACCATTGATAAGGATACAATATTAATATATTCATTTTCATATAACAGAATACTATTTTATAATGTGTGCACTACATTAATCAAGTGTGCTACTTCACTCCTGGAACACCTATTTTTTACAACAACAATTTATTATTCAGTCTGAAATATTGTGTTGTTTAAAGGATTAAAAAATGAATAATCTAAACTGTGATGAAGTTGACAGAAGATGAGACAATAGACAAATTGCACAAATGCATAGGCTTTCTTAGCTTTCTCTAGGGATTTTATACATGCAAAACAATTCATTTTTTAACATTTTTGATCTTGATGTTGAAACAGTTTTGTATTTAGTTGATTTAATACCTTAGTTTTATCATTTGACAAACTCCTAAAAACTGGAAAGTAATGAGAAAATAGTGAGAGAGACATGTGATGACAGATAAAAATGGAGGGATATGTATACAATATTTTTATTTTTTTACAAGGAGGATACATTAACAATGTATTTAATTTTCTGTTGTACCCTATTTAAATGGACACTGTAGTCACCAGAACCACTACAGCTTAAAGGGACTCTCCAGTGCCAGGAAAACAAATCTGATAGACAGCGACTAGAGGAGGACTCAACCCTGCAAGGTAATTATTGCAGTTTATAAAAACTGCAATAATTACACGTGCAGGGTTAAGGGTGATGGGAGTTGGCACCCAGACCACTCTATTGGGCAAAAGTGGTGTGGGTGCCTGGAGTGTCCCTTTAATGTAGTTGTTCTGGTGTCTATAGCCTGTCTCTGCTGGCTTTTTGATGTAAACACTGCCACAGTGCTGCACTGCTTCCTATTTCTGCTTCCTATTTCAGTGCTGCACTGTATGCAGCACCTTTGTTCAGCGTGTCCACTCTCTGCATGGAGACGCTACATGCTCCCCGTAGGGATGCATTGATTAAATGCATTTCCATGAAGAGATACTGAGTTGCATAGTGTGGTGATTGGTTGCACATGCACAATAACCTCCCAAGGCTTTCCTATGTATTGACTGAGATGATCAAGATTGCCATGACCGGCCATTGAGGTGGGGCTGGTCCTGGTGAAACCAGCATGACGATGGAGAAAAAGTAAGTAAACCTCACCTTTTCATGCATTTGGAGGAAGGCTGGATACGTAAATATTGAACAGGTAACTATAGTGTTAGGAATACATGCTTGTATTCTAGCCACTACAGTGTTCCTTTAAAAGTACTGCTTTAAGTAACAATATCTCAGCTGAGAGGTCATTGAGTTTGTATAAGGTGATTTTAGTGTGAGAAATTATGTAGTTCTTTATTTTTTTCCCCATTATTAAAAGTGGAAATGAAAACCTCATTAAAAAGAACATTTAAAGCACCGTAACTACTATACCATGTTGTATAACCACACCATTTCAGAATACCTGGGTGCCTTGGGTGCCTCTGCATACAGGATCATCTAAATGTCTGAGCTAAACCTGGCCTGATACAGTTTCCCCACTCAATGGATGAGAGCATTCAACTGATGTTCTCTGCCAATGAAAACGTCCGGACACAGCCCTACTTGCTTATACCACATATCCTGGGAAACTCCTGGCATCATATATACAATAGTGGTCTTAAGTGGCTACAGTACTTGGAGTGTTCCTTTGGAAGAGGGAAGAAAAAAAAAAAAGAAAGCAAAGGGTACAAGGAGTGAAAGTAAAAAGGCATTAAAAATTGTGATGCACTATTCTGAGTAGTTGTGTTAATTATTTTGCTAGGTTTAAAAATGTTTCACGTGCAAATAATAACTAAAGATTACCTTAATGTCTAAGTTATGTGATACTTATGTTCCTATTTTTCCCACTGTAATTATCCACAGCATGAGTTACCCTTTCCAAATACAAACCATACACATGGTCATCATGCAAATACATGGTTATTTCTGCTCATTTCAATTACCGTAAATCTTATAAAAAAAAAGAAAAGAAAAACACCTATAGGAGTTTGTTTGGACAACTCAGAGCTAGAATGTTATCATAACGATGCTGCCAATTAGCTGTTTGTTTTGAGTGCATTATATTTCGCTGCATTGAATGGCTGAACAATGTAACTTAGAAAACCAAGGGCAGTTATAACTGTTAGTCCCAGGTCTCTTCTGCCAATCAAAGAATCTCTAATCCCTCCCTCACTTAAATTATTCAGAATCTTAGTGTTTTAAGTTTGATAGGGCTGGAGGCTTGCCAGCTATACCGTCTTTACTGAAGTTGGTAAATGTTATAGAATATATATTCAAATGCAAATTCTGCAAAGCATCCCCATTTAACTCTATTTAAAGGGACACTATAGTCACCAGAACAACTACAGCTTATTAAATTTGTTCTGGTGAGTAGAATCATTACCTTCAGGCTTTTTGCTGTAAACACTGTTTTTTCAGAGAAAATGCAGTGTTTGCGTTACAGCCTAGTGATAACTTCAGATAGCTGTTAGAGATCCTTCCTGGGTCATGGCTGCCTAAAATGCATGCAAACAGTCAGTGTCTCCTCCCACTGCATGCATAAGCTGTGTTTGAATTGTGCTGGCTCTGCCCCTGATCTGCCTCTTTGTCAGTCTCAGCCAATCCTATGGGGAAGCATTGTGATTGGATCAGGCTATCACTTCTGCAGATGTCAGGCAGTGGGTGGGTCTAAAGGAAACAGGGACTAAGTAAGCAGTTGCAGACTTGAATACAAGTAAGATTTTACTATAGTTTGGGAGGCATGAGGGGACCAGGGTGGCTAGATGGTGGTTTTAACCCTATAGGGTCAGGAATATATGTTTGTGTTCCTGACCCTATAGTGCTCCTTTAAGTTATTAAACATTATATAAATTATGTTCAAATACAGATTCTGCAAATTGTCCTCATTCAACTCTTTCCAGTATGGAAGGCACTGTTGTTGCAATGTGGAAGGCAGGGCAGTTTTAATAGGCAGTTTGGTGGGAAGCTGTCCAGGGCCTGATGTGCCTATTCGAAACTACTGTTGTGATCATAAAACTTGGCTGAACTCTTTTCAATACTTCCCTTTTCTACTCAGTACATCAGCTGAAACGAGAAGGGAGAAATCAATGTGGATAGGCACCCAGGGAGCGGCTAAGGTGTTTAACCATTGGAAAATGGTTTAACGGCTTAAAGTATGATGATGCTTAGAGACTCAAGCGAACAAAACAACTTTATTGAGATGTTTTGTTCTTTTGTTGTTCCAGTACTGATACATTTTTTGGAGTTGTTTATCACAAAATATATGTAATTTCCATTTGTCTCATCCTGGTCATATAGCATTATTTGACAGATAATTATATGAAATATAGACCACCAGCAGCTGAAAGGTAAAATTTGGGAACCTTTAGTATGATGTATAAATTGTATTAGAGAGCACAAAGGAAACAAAAAGACATACCATTGCATCAACTTAAATGCAAAACATCATTATTTCATATGTCATGCTTTCAGTAAATTACAATGTAAAACTATTATAATAAATAACCTATGCACAAAATGTCAATGACTCAATTATTATTTAAGCATAAAAACATTTAAGTCCAGAAAAATTAATTGCCCTATAATCCTCAGAACAATTGTCAGTAGAAGCAATACGAATTCAAAAAAGACTTGATCCACTGAAGGGATTTATAAAGGGAATCAAAGGGAAAAAAAAAAAATCTTTCATTTCTAACTAAACCATTAGAGGGTAGTTCATCGATTACATAATAAAGGTCGAGGATTGTAAAAAAATAAACCCAACAACTAGTATTAAAATCAAAGGCTGATTGAGCAAGCAGTAAATACTTGCACATGGCTATTTTACCATTATTATATCCCCGTTATCAATAGTATTGTTATACAATTAATTAGTTCAGCAGCAATTACAAATTATATTGTAAACCTAGCATTATTTGCTCTTGTCTGTACTTGAGCATGAATGGCCATGTAATATCTCAGAGATATGTTGTAATAAGGTACCGCATCTTCCAAATGTATTAATACATAAATACAGGGATGTTTGCTTTCTGAGAAAAGTATATAATTTGGAGTGATGGTGTACATAGGTGGTGAAACGTTTTGAAAATGTGTTAAAAGCAAACATATACACTCTCCAAGATCTAAATAAATCTATGTCTAGTTCCTATTATTTCCCATTTAAAAGGGATAATTTGTATTTGCATCACCACCACTACACTTCTAATTCAATTAATAAGATACTGCAGTTCCCACCTATCCCTGAGCTGGGGGATTAATTATTTAGGACCAGAGAGACCAAGTACAGGGTCCCCCCCATAAATGTCAACTATTGCTGAGGGGTTAATGCACATGTCTGGCATTTCCTGGTTCCTAACCAAATCCACTGGACTGAACTTAGTTTAGGTTTCACCCTTGCCTATCACTCATGGCAAGCCGAGATGCCTGTCACTTCCTTCCCGTACCTCCTGAGCTCTGGAATTGTGGTGAATTTAGTGTCACGAGAGGAACCTTGCCTAAGTCCCTTCCATGCCCCTCACCCATTAGTGCACTGTAGCCCTCTCTCTTCAGCCCTATTCCCTAGGCTGTGGAAAAGGATCCATAATTAGGAAACATTAGCCAAGTAAGAGCAGCTATGCTACAGCCAGATACTCTGCGTTCCCATGTGACACCATAATAAGTGTTCAAGGGGATAACAAAAGCCCCCTACCATGACCCACCAAAATATATATCAGCTGCCGGGAGTGCTGACTAAACCATGGCAGTATAGATTTGCAAACTCCCCCATACATAAAATGCTGTTTAGTGACTATACCCCATTAAATAAAATACTCTGTTTTGTGAATAAACATTTTTTTCTTTTAAAAATTCATCTATTAAGCGATTTTTTAGGGAATTAGTCCATTATAAGTTACATTAAAAAAGCAACACTTCAAAGCAAATCCAGAATTTTTGTGAAAACTGCAACTCCTATGACACCTAGCCTTTTTATTTTTTTTTAGCCTGACTTCTGAAGTACTATTTTTTTGGTAGGTACAAGTCACCAATTACAAGAAGTACAAGCGTGTTTTAAAGTGCATCATTTTTAGAATTTGACATAGTTAAATGCTAATGAGGTTATCAATTAAAAAGAGAACTATTGGGGATTCAAAGTGAGTTTCAACACATAGGCAAAAGTAACAGAATTATAAAATTTCTCAAATTCAATTCTCTTTTCAGTTTGGCTATTTTTGGCCATAATGGGTGCTCTGTCACCTCAAACTTGACTTCTATTATTTACTCTTATTTTCATCCTTTCTGATCTGCTTTGTCTGATGTATTTTTCCTATTTGCCTGACAAATCATGACAAAGGGTGGAATTTTAGATGAGTGTTAGCTTGATAAACTTGACACTTGACACCAACTTGACAAAAGAAGTTGTTGGCCTTAAGCTCTACCCTTTGTCAAAATTTGTCTCGTGTAGGAAAAAAAAATACAAAAAAACAAAGTAGTCCCTACTTTGTCTTGTGTCTTAAAGAAAAGTAGATCTTAAATTAAGAAAAGAAGAACAAGTATGAAAGAGAAAGAGTAGAGGAAACAGGAGAAAAACAAGTTTGAGGTAAAAGAGCCACTTTAAATTTGAAATTTAGTTTGAATTCCTGGTATTTCTCACTTTAGTGAGTCATCTTGTCATTGTAATAGCAAGTATAAATGTAAAAACCTCAGATGTGGTGGATTTAAGCAGCTTTATTGGACATTGCAATGCGTTGACCTGTATCCTGGTATTTTTCAGGCCTTCATCTTAACCCCTTAACGCCATTATGGTGTTCTGTCGTCCCCATTATAATGGGCTTTAAAGCCGTTGCGGCGGCATAGAACGACGTAACGGCTTTCTACCCCAGGAGCCAGGAGATACCTCTGCCTAGATCCTCTTCGGGAGGACTGCCTGACAGATAAATTATATATACACATATGTAATTTCATTCTAACTGTATTTTGTTATATATATATATATAGAAGGCGTATGCCTGAAATTGTGGGAGGGATTTATGCCTATTTAAACCCAGCATTCCCCTCACTCACCTGTCTGCGACGATTTCGGAAATTCGCTTTCATTTCCGTTTTCACAGACCTCTGACGTCTATCTGCCGCGACGCTCGTACTCAGCCCACCGGTTTTCGCGAGTATCTTTCATCCGCACGGAGGCCGTTCGGCGGTTCGCCCAAAACGTGAGTCCTTTCGAATTCATCTTCCTTTTACACATACGCTCCGTTCGCATTGTCATTCCACGGCGTGTAATGCTCCGTACAGCTTCCCGCACACATTTCCTTCTCTCTAGCTAGCCTTACAGCTGCAACCAATACTGTCCCCGGGCTGGGCTTTGTACAGGGAATAAATGGTTTAACTTACCGGCTCCGCTGGCCCATTGCGTCTCCCTGCCAGATTCACCCCGTCGGCTGCTCAAATGTATATATATGAAGTTTAGGTTTTGTTTCACTTAGTGACCGGAGCTTTCTTATTGGTATGGACTGCAGCATTCACCTCTAGTGACACGGACCTTGTTTAACAGTGCTCAGATCCCCCGAGACTGAGCTGGACCAAAACCGCTCCATCGGTACGCATAACTCGTGGTCCACAAACCTGCTACGGAGTTTTCAACTATCCTTGTCAAATATATATAGAATCTCCATGAGAATGCTGTCCCTTTATTCATAGAGCGTTTTATTGCAATCTTAGCATACGTTTTGATGCTGGCTCAAATATCACTTGAACTGAACTAACTGTGGCTCTCGGCCATGACTTTTATATGCCAAACGTGCCCGTGGCAATTGCTGTGAATCAATGCGCATCGGGTTGATTTGAGATATGGCCGCACGCCAGAGCAGATCTGACTGTCGTTCTTGAGAAGCAGGAGACTCTGATCACTACACGTGCTGATCGAAGAGGCCGATTGCTGCATGTGTTTAATGTCGAACAGAAAAGTGTTTTTATTTTAGTTTTTCTTTGGTTTAATAAGGTCAAGGTTAATTACAGCGTCTCGCAAACAAAGCACGATGAATAAATATGTGTATGTTAATCAGATGAATCCAGAAACAACGAAAGCGGTTATAACATGCAGTGAGGGGTGCATTCACTTGGCAAGTAGTTGAGGTGGGTTGACAGACGAATTGTAATGTTTGGGACAATCGCTAAATGGTAGAGAAAGATTCCGCTTCTCATTGTCACTTATGTAGCTCCAACATAGACCGTAGCGCAGTATAACAAGCTGGTTGCACAGACAGAGGTGAAAGGCTATATTTATGTTAGTGGTTCGCCAAGTCTGAAATAAATCTCTGATTCAACTGAACTGATCAACAACCCTGGACACTGCTTTTACAGAATAACAATCATCGCTGGAAATGGTAAACTGTCCCTCCATGTAGTTATGTGAGAACGCCGCACAAATCAATATATACATACATATACATATACGTATACATACAATAAGTCTCACAGTGAATAGCACCTGTAAGAAAAAAAAAAAAAAAAAAAAAAATTATAATATGTTGTTTCTGTGATTATATTAATACATTATCCCCGACGTTCGCGTATGCACACATGCGCAGTTATAAACACTGATGTACGGATATACAGAGACACGCGTTGGCGGTTACGGAAATGCGCCTGCTCGTTTGGTTCTGGCTGAATTTTCGGATACTTGGCTATCCTGGCTTTCTTTAACCTGCTCATCATTGTGAGGGTCTTTTAAGCCATGGTAGGTACACAGCACACGGAGCGTTGTCTACGCCAGCCCTAATTCATCCTCAGTCAGTGCGGCGGTTTTGCGTTACGCATAAGACCCGGCGTACTCCTATGCAGACACGCACACACGTTACTGGACTAATGCATCTACTTTCACATTGCGGTCCTGGTGAGCGAGCCTCGGCTACGGCAAGTACGCGTTTAGCAATACTACGTACAAGATCTGCATATATATACACGGAAATACAGATATACACGTCTATCCGTATTGCATTTTGAATCAAGGCCACGGTCTGGCACCACGAGCCCCGAGGGCCGTACATACGATCATACACGCATTCCGGTTCATACGTCCCGACCATCAGGACCCCACGTACTCACTGGGCACTCCAGTTTCGCTCAGAACGAACGATCCTAACTCATTGCTACCCACGTTTCGCTCTGTGGCGTGTCCTCTCTCTCTACCCGACCTTCCCTCTTAGTTAGCAGCTGCTGGCTGTTAGGTTCCTAGGTGTCCACTAGTTGTTATTCTCCCCGGCTTCTTCGCCTTAGGTTAGTGGTCCCGCGAGGCCAACACCCATCCTCATACTCGGAGGTACTATGCCCCTCGGGCCAAATCATAGTTAGTCGCCTCGCATTGTGGCATAGAGAGGGCCTCATCCGTCACTCCCATTCTATCTTATGTTTAACTGTCACCGAGAGGCCGACACCCCGCCACCTCATTCAGTGGCCACGCTACCCCCTCGCCCCAACGCATAGATAGAGCCTCTCAAGCCGCTTGGCAACTAGCAGGGCCTCACCTGTCACCAACCTAGTGTAATTGTTTCGCCGCGTTGCGGCACTAGCTAGTCAGCCAGCACGCACGCACTCACGCTCGCGCTCCTAGTAAGCTGGGGGGGGGGGGGGGCGGCACCCCCCAGACCCGTCAAGCATAGTCACTATGTTTTGGATCCCTTAACCGCTTCAGGTATCCTAGCGCTTTCTTTCCCGCCTTAGGTTCGATCGTGCGTTACATACTCCTACATTGATGCGAAACGGTATTTCAGAACTGTCGTACTCGGCTACTCCGGTGCTTTCCGTACGTTATCTCTTACGGGCAATGGGTCTGCTAGACGCTTAGTGCTGGCTGTTCGAGGATACCTGTGTATATATGGTTGTATATATTTATGTATACATACATATGTTACCCCAACCTGTCGCTCGCTGGCGATCCTTCGGTACCACGTACACTACGTGTCCAGTCCAAGCTTGGAGACTCCAAGACCAGCGGTTCCTCCAACAACGTGTTTCGGGCTTTTCTTGCTTCTATTCAGTCGAATTGGTATGTTGGGTCTCACGTTGCCCTCCGCATTGCACGTCGTACAGATTTGGCCTCGTATCGGACCATCGTCGGGTCCTCCAGGCGCTGACGTGACGTACAGTGACTGCTTCCGGACTCATGTATCACGGATATACCGTTTATTTCTTCACAACGTTTTGGCGGCACTTTGGTACGCTGAGTTCTCAATTTTCGTTTATCGACTCATACTATCACTCAGTTTTCACGTCGGCGTCGCTTATACGAGCTATGCAGGACAAGCTTTAGCGATCTGATCGGACCGGGTGAACGGAATTCCCACCCGTTTCATATCGAACACCGAGGCATCACTCCGCCTCCATTTTTGGCCAAACTAATATTATTCGAATCCTTATCTGCTAATTAGGGACTTGTCTGCACGCCCGACATTCACGGGGTCCTCCATGCGCAGTCAATTCATTCGTCACGCATTTGTCATCACTCACGCTTCTCTTTATGTAAGCTTAAGTAGCTCATCGGGAGTTACTTTCGGTCATGCTGGATGTTCAGATTCAAGGCGTAACACCTCATGCATCCTGTAGTTCAATCCTTTACGTTCTCATGCCTACCAAGTAACCGCTATAGGGTACTTGCTATACGAGCACATATCGTCTTCAAATTTAGTCAAAGCTTCTTTTCAGGTTCCTCTCTCGTACAAACGTTTCCCTACGGCGGGTCACGGCTTTGCATTCTGTTCTTCGATTTACATCACGGCAGTTTCGTCAGGCGCTGTTACAGTCCTTCTTCGCTATGGTTTAATGCAGGTATTCGCACGTGTACGGTCAGGATAACGCTTTTCCACAAGAGGTTAATACCCTGCCGCGCATAGAGGGTACAAGTCCACATGGCCCAAATCGTAGGTAGGGCTTCTCTCAAACACAGGGCTACTAGCACGGCCTCAACTCTTACGGGATAGTCCTTATCCTCACCTACTGGTACCCATTAGCTAGCAGCTCTTCTACACGAGAAAGCTCAATGGGCTTCCGAGTTTTGCATTATTTTAAACTTATTACGTTTCCTTCCCCCTCACAGCATACTACAAGAACTTGCTCCAGGTATCGTATTATCTTTAATAAACGCTAACCCTGACGTCTCAAGTCCCCTGCAGTATCCTCCGCTTTCGCCACTTCCGAAGCCCTGAAGTCGGTCCTTGCTTAAGCATAACGGTTGAGATATAAGTACACGCAGTCCAGATTTCCTCTGCAGGTCAAAAAAGGTATCAATCATGCCGAAGTTAGAGGCTATGCAGGAAAGGTTTGTCTACTAATACTAAGCCAACACACTCTGCGGCTTACGATATGTGTAAGTATGGTACGTGGTTCAAGTTACTAAATGCGTTCCGATTATAATGGTTGCTCGTACAATTTTGCCACATCTCTCAAACAGTTCATGCTATACATTCGCTCCTTGTTTGTTAGTCTTGGCCTCAATCCGAATTCCTTCTCGGGACATACTTTCCGCGTCAGGGCCGCCACAGCAGCCTCAAGTCGTCCAGTTCCAACTCATCTTGTAGAGAAGATGGGTCGCTGAAAGTCCTCGGCATTCAACCGGTACATTCCAAATCCAGAAGAATCAGGCTCGCTTTCTATAATACGTCTAAATGATTCGTTATGTTTAATAAATGTCACACACTTTTTGGCCCTCTTTTGCAGGCCTAACCTCACGTCGGTTTCGGCACACCTCAACCGACTCTCATATATTAAAATTACACACAGTTTAGTGTGCGCCCCTTCCATAATCCCGTACCCAAATAGAAGGCGTATGCCTGAAATTGTGGGAGGGATTTATGCCTATTTAAACCCAGCATTCCCCTCACTCACCTGTCTGCGACGATTTCGGAAATTCCCTCCCACCACACCCTCTTCATATATCATTATACCTGGGTGGGCCCTCTTTTGCAGGCCTAACCTCACGTCGGTTTCGGCACACCTCAACCGACTCTCATATATTAAAATTACACACAGTTTAGTGTGCGCCCCTTCCATAATCCCGTACACAAATATATATATATATATATATATATATATATATATATGTGACAAAATACACTTAAAATGACATTCTATATATATATATATATATATATCTACACATAAAATACAAATAACTGCAAATATATGATAGATATATATATATATAGAATTACATAAATGATTACATAAGTATACACATAGAATTTAAATACACATATATATATATATATATATATATATATAAAAATTCTACGTTTATATTTAAATAATATTTTAACATAATTATGTGATTTAATTAATTAGAATTTGATTGATGTGCCTGACAACCCAGACAGAAAGTGCAGAGAATTTAATTTGCAAGTAGAGTTGAGCGGACTCCAGGATGTTCGGGTCCAGCGGGTTCGGCCGAACTTTGAAAAAAAGTCCAGGTTTGGGCTCGAACTTGACCCCGAACCCCATTGAAGTCAATGGGGACCCGAACTTTTGGGCACAAAAATGCCTCTAAAAAAGTCCTGGAAAGGGCTAGAGGGCTGCAAAAGGAAGTAAAATGGGGGTAAGAGTAGGATAGTGCCCTGCAAACAAATGGATAGGGAAATCACTTAAAATAACATAAAAAACATACAAATTTAAAATACAGCTGAGTCATAAAACAGCACTAGATGGAATCTTTGATTTTAGCTTTGGAAGAACATAAATCAAAATCTAAAGCATGGCTGTCAGGAGGATCACCAGAATTATCCATTTGAGAGAGGGTTGGAGTGCAGGGTATTCTCTTTCATTGTTCAAACTGAGCTCAACTCCTGATGCATACAGAAAAGGCCTTCACAAGCCTCTGCTATTGTGTACATAGTTTATACTAAGTGACCTATAGGTTGAGGAGGCGGTGACCGTGGCGGTGTAGGTGGAAGCGGCGTTGGAGGAGGTAGCCAACACTGTTTTTTTTTTGTTGTTTTTTTTTAATTGGGGTAGCCCCCAAAATATTGGAACATACAAAAAAAGAAACATTTGCGGCCTGCGGTGCATTTCTTGCAGTCCTGATGCATGAGAAAAGGCCTTCACAAGCCTCTGCTATTGTGTACATAGTTTATACTAAGTGACCCACAGGATGAGGAGGCGGTGACCGTGGCGGTGGTCAAGACTGTTTTATTTTTTTTTAATTTTTTTTTAATTGGGGTAGCCCCCCAAATATTGGGACATATAAAAAAAAGGCCTGCTGTGCATTTCTTGCAGTCCAATAATGCCATCAGGTTTTTAAAACTGTCCGTCTCCACCAGACGGAATTACAGCATTTCAAAGGCCACAAATTTTGAAATGCTGTCATTCAGGGACAGGGATCGCGGGTGGCTGGGGTACTTCCTCTTTCTCTCCAGTGTTTGGGAGATGGACAGCTGAACGGTTCCATGGGACAGTGTGGAGATGCTGGACAATTGTGTACCTGGTCTATGTGGGTGCAAGAACCCACCCTCCGAGCCACTTGTGAGTGACTGGCCTGATATGACCCCTCTTCCTCCTCCTCTTCCTCCTGTGCCACATCCTCTTCCATCATCACCCGAAGCATTTTTTTTCAAGGAGACATAGAAGCGGGATAGTAAGGCTGAGATCGGCGTCATCGGCACTGGCCATGTTGGTTGAGTACTCAAAACAGCGCAACATGGCACACAGGTCTCGCATGGAGGCCCACTCATTGGTGGTGAAGTGGTGCTGTTCCGCAGAGCGACTGACCCATGCGTGCTGCAGCTGAAACTCCACTATCAACTGCTGTTGCTCACAGTCTCTCCAGTATGTGCAAGGTGGAGTTCCACCTTGTGGGCACATCGCATATGAGGCGGTGAGCGGGAAGGCCGAAGTTACGCTGCAGCACAGACAGGCGAGCAGCAGCAGGGTGAGAACGCCGAAAGCGCGCTCAGATGGCACGCACTTTCTACAGCAGCTCTGATATATATGGGTAGTTTTTCAGGAATTTCTGCACCACCAGATTCAGCACATGCGCCAGGCAAGGGATGTGCGGTAAACCGGCTAGGCCCAGAGCTGCTACGAGATTTCACCCATTATTGCACACCACCAGGCCAGGCTTGAGGCTCAGTTGCAACAACCACTCATCAGTCTGTTATTCCATGCCCGTCCACAGCTCCTGCACGCTGTGGGGTTTTCCCCCCAAACATATGAGGTTTGAAACAGCCTGCTGTAGTTTCCCCCTGGCTGTGCTGAAGTTGATAGTGAAGGTGTTACGCTGACCGGATGAGGAGGTGGTAGAGGAGGAGGAAGCGGAGTAGGAGGAGGAGGCAACAGGAGGCAAAGCTGTGTACCCAAATAAAGATTGTCAAACATTGTATCCTGGAACTGTGTCCCATCCGGTTACTGGGGAAATGGGTCTGACCTTTTCTAATCAAAGGGGATAACCATCGGTTAACCAGTTCCCGCTTCAATTGGTGGCAAGCAGCTGGATCCCATGTCCCTGCCAACAGACCCATGGACTACAGTGCTCTAAAGCGACCTACACTGCAAGACTTGTGTGGAGCTAGAGAAATAAAGCCTGGTGGGCGTAACAAGGCAGAATTTACTGCTGCGCTCATGGAGCACGACCAGGCATGCAGTGAGGCAATGAACCCCAGCCAGGGGCCGGAGATGAGGAGGAAGTGCACAAGGAGGTGGAACGGCTCCTGGCATATTACCGAGAGCCACCCTCAGAGGAGATTGTCAGCAGGACCTTTTTGGAGGTGCAAGCCTATGTCCTTGCCAATAGACAGAGGGCGACCTCCATGAACCCAGATGAAGGATGAAGGGAGCAGAGGGCGCCGGGAAGCACAACCACCCTGGCCCACAAGCTACCATACAATGCATTCAAAGAGTTCAAGGAAGCAGAATAAGGCATCAATTACTTTTTACAAGACGCCATTGACTACTCCAAGACGTGGACCCCAGCGACTGGGTCACCATCCTGGCCAGCAAACTAGTGGGGAAGGCAGCGGATATTTACCTGGCTGTACCAGAAGAGCAGATCAGAGAGTATCCCTCTATTACACAAATCCTCCTTGCCCGATATGCGGTCACCCCCAAGCAATACCGCCGAAAGTTTAGGAAGACCTGGAAAGGGTAGAAGGACTCCCATGCGGAGTGGGCATGCCGCATCACAAGGGCCACCCAGAACTGGCTAAACTCCCATCAAGCCAAGTTCCCGGAGGAGATCACCCAGCTCGTCATGCTAGAGCACTTTTTCAATGGGCTGGTGAGAGACCGCCAGCCCCAGACCCAAGAAGTATTGGTAAGAGCTGAAGCTAGCTCACGATATCCCCTTGGCAGGGCATTTGGGCAGGAGCCAGACAGCGTCTCGGCTCACCGACAGATTCTTCTGGCCAGGCATCTCTCAGGATCTGAGGCAGTACTGCCAGATGTCTGCCAGAGAGTGGGGAAGAGAAGGGACCGGCATAGGGCCCCCCTCCATCCCCTACCTATTAGTGAAGATCCGTTCGGCAGAGTAGCTGTCGACATTATAGTTGCGCAGGCACTTTGGTGACTCTAGAGAACCTCGGACCAATTGCACGTCCCCGTGACGCGACTTTGCATTCCGATGTCTGCCCTATCAACATTTGATGCCACTTTCTGCGCATACCATGGTGACAACGGGTAACGGGGAAATCAGGGTTCGATTCCAGGGAGGGAGCCTGAGAAACGGCTACCACATCCAAGGAAGGCAGCAGGTGCACAAATTACCCACTTCCGACGCGGGGAGGTTGTGACGACAAATAACAATACAGGAGTAGTGATGTCGCGAACATAAAATTTTCGGTTCCGCAAATGTTCGCGAACGGGCGAACCGCCATAGACTTCAATGGGCAGGCGAATTTTAAAACCCACAGGGACTCTTTCTGGCCACAATAGTGACGGAAAAGTTGTTTCAAGGGGACTAACACCTGGACTGTGGCATGCCGGAGGGGGATCCATGGCAAAACTCCCATGGAAAATTACATAGTTGATGCAGAGTCTGGTTTTAATCCATAAAGGGCATAAATCACCTAACATTCCTTAATTGTTTGGAATAACATGCTTTAAAACATCAGGTATGATGTTGTATCGATCAGGTAGTGTAAGGGTTATGCCCACTTAACAGTGACAGACCAAACTCCCCGTTTAACGCACCACAAACAACCGCAAACAGTCCATTTGCACAACTGCAAACTCCCCATTTGCACAAGGTTGGATACCAAGCTAGCCATGATTTAAATATCACGCGGCGGGCTGGCAGCCGCGACATCCTGTTACTTCCCCCTCATCAGGCGAATGTATCGCCCACTGTCAGTCCCTTCGGGATCCATCCCTCATTCATCTTAATAAATGTGAGGTAATCTAGACTTTTTTTCAGATTTAAAGTTTTTGTTTATTTTGTCGTATATGCATAAACATGGGTGGTGGGGAGGGGTACAGAAGGAAGGGAGGAAGGGGGTAGGGGGTATAAACATTTCCGCATAGTCAAAAAAGTCTTGAGTCGCAGCTCGTAAATACCAACAACAGTGTGTTCTGTCACAGATGGCTATCTAATACATCAGACATTCCTATACTAACTATCAGTATTTTTTTTTTTTTTTTTTTTATTATTATTATACATTATTATAAATTCAGACAAGAAAGGAGGCATAGGATCACAGCGTGAGCAACACATCTAGTTACATGTACACTCATATGTATCGCATTGACCTGTGTTTTCTTAGTGGGTGACGGCGGTAATGTGCTGGTTTTGGGTGTATGTGTTGTTATCAAACCGATTCTCCCAAAGGTCCGTCCACGATGCCCATGAGGCCTGGAAGGCCTGTTTTTGTGTGGCCGTGTTAATGGACATATATTCGTATGTATAGAACTGGTGTATTTTGGTTAGGAGTTGGGATGCGGATGGGCATTGGGTTTGTTTCCATCTGTTCGCTATGAGGTTCCTTGCTGCTAGACTGATTAGCGCTATTATGCATTTGACGTGTTTCGGGGTCATTCCCGGGAATGTGAGGAATAAACCTGTGTGCATGTCTAAGGGAGGCGTGTTGATGCCTATGGACTCTAGGATAGATTGTGCCGCTGTCCAAAGGGGTCTAATCTGTGGGCAGGTCCACCATATATGCATCATCGTTCCCGTCGCTTCGCCACATCTCCAGCAGTGCGGCGGGACGGTTTTATATATCGTGTGTAGTTTTTGGGGAGTTAAATACCACCTATAAATCAGTTTTTTGTGGGCCTCAATGTGGGAGTAGCATTGAGTGAGGCCCTTCAGTGCTCGCGGTGAGGCAAGTATTTCTTCCTCTGTTAGCAGTGTTCCACTGTCTGTGAGCCACTGGTTGACATAAGCAGGGGTGTGTGATGGCATTGATTGTAAGAGTGTGTGATAACTTAACGCAAGCGTTTTGGGTTTAGTTGGGGTTTGCCAGCATCTGTCATATAGTAGGTCCAATTGTTTGGAACCTCTGTTGGCAGCCACTGGTGTGTGTTCTACGTGGGATGGGATCACACTTTGGAGTTGCATGTAGGGAAAGATGGAAGAGTTGGTCAGTTGAAATTCCCTTTGCAGGTCTGAGAATGGCCTGATAGTGCCGTTCTGTAAAATTTGGTCCATTGAGGTGATACCCAGTTTCGCCCAGGACTTCATCGAGAGCCAGGGTGATATTGCCCTCAAGGCTGTTAAAGGAGTGCGAGCGTGGAACTTGTTTGTGGCGCTCTGTTTGCGTCGTAACATGTCCCACTGATAAATGGTGAGTGATGTGGTCGGGAAAAGATTCCCAGTGGACGGACAAAGTGGTTTGGGGGTCCATAGGATATCTGTTAGAGGTGTTGAGCCTGCTTGGGTATTTTCCATATCCACCCATTGGTATATACCTTTGGGTGTGTGTAAATTAACCGCGGTTTCGAGGACAGCCGCTTTATAATAATTGTGTAAATCTGGCAGGCCTACACCCCCTTCCGCAGTGCGCTGCTGCAGGAGGCGGCGGGCCAGTCTGGGTGTGCGAGATTCCCAGACATATGAGGATAGGGTTTGTTGGAGTGTCCTGAAGAATGTGAGTGGAGCCTTCAGCTGTAAGAGGCGAAATACGTAGAGTAGTTTTGGGAGGAGGGTCATTTTAACGGTGTTTATTCTACCTAGCCATGATAGTTTGACTGGCTTCCATTGGAGGCAGATCGATTTACAAAGAGGGAGCAGTGGTTGGTAGTTGTAGCGGAACATGTCGCTTGTTGTGGGCGCTAGTTTGACCCCTAAGTAGGTAATATGATCTTTTCTCCAGTCGAAGTTGTACGTTTGAGTAAGGTCACGGATCACCGAGTGTGGTAGGCCTATAGGTAGGGCTTGAGTCTTGGATTGGTTCAGTTTGTAGTATGCGAGTGTGCCATATGTGTTTAGTAGTTGTATTAGTGTTGGTAAGGATGTTGGTACTTCACTAAGTGTTAGGAGAATATCGTCTGCAAACATGGAGAGTTTGTATTCGGCGGAGCCTATTGACATCCCCTTAATATTTGGGTGGTGTCTGATGATGTGTGCTAGGGGCTCCAGGGAGAGGACGAACAACAGGGGGGAAAGGGGGCAGCCCTGCCTGGTTCCATTGGTGATGTTAAATGGCGAAGATATGAACCCAGCGTTTGCTACCTGTGCTGTGGGATTGTTGTATAGAGCCATGATGCCTGATATGAGTGGTAGGGAAAAGCCAAATGATTGCAGGACATGCCGCATGTAATCCCAATTAAGCCTATCAAAGGCCTTCTCGGCATCGAGTGCCAAGAGGAGACCCGTAGTATGGTGTGTATTCGCATGAGAGAGAATGTTTAGGATTTTCCTGGTGTTGTCCGAACCCTGTCGAGTTTTTACGAAACCAGATTGATCATTATGAGTTAGTTTAGGTAGGATTTCGGATAATCTGTTCGCTATTAACTTGGCATAGAGTTTAGTGTCCGCGTTGAGTAAAGAGATCGGCCGAAAGTTAGGGCATTGTGTGGGCGCTTTACCCGGCTTCGGGAGTGTAGAGATATGAGCTTGCAGCATCTCAGGCGGCAGCGATCCCTTAGAGAAACATTGGTTGAACAGTGTAGCTATGTGTTGGGAGAGAATCGGCGCAAAGGATTGGTAATAAAAATTTGTATAACCGTCTGGGCCTGGTGCTTTGTGTTTGGGGAGGCGAGCAATAGTTTGTTCTATTTCTTGTATGGTGAACGGTGCAGATAGGGCATTAATGTCTGCCGGAGTGAGTTTGGGTAGGTGTGCTTTGGCCAAAAAGGCCTGAATAGCGGAGGGCTGAGGTGGGGTGATCCCGGGATCTTCCTTAAGATTATAAAGGGTACTGTAGTACGAGGCAAATGCCTCCACTATATCTTGTGGGTTGGTAATTTTTTGTTTGGAGTTCGAATTTAAGTAGGCTATCCTGGAGTGTGCAACGCGTGTTTTAATTTGCGCTGCTAGGAGCGCCCCTGCTTTGTTGCCTTGCACGAAAAAATTATGTGTATAACGTCTGAGCATAAAAGTCGTTTTTCGTAGTTCTATATCGCGGAGTTTGGTTTGTAGCGACAGAATTTGGTGCTGAAGGGATTGTGTTGGGGCCTGTTTATTTTTGTGTGTAAGGGTTGTTAGGTCTGAGACTAGAGCCGTATATTCCCTAAGCCGTTCTTTTTTGGCGAAGCTACCTGCTCTAATGAGCAGGCCTCTAATGACCGCTTTGTGCGCTTGCCATACAGTGGCTATGTCCACTTCGGGGGTCAAGTTTGTTTGGAAGTATGAGATTAGGTCTGCTTTTATTTGATCATTAACTTTGGGGTCTGTTAGGAGGCAGTCATTCAACTGCCATGATCCTTTCCCTGTAGAGGGGAAGTGTTCTTCTAGGGAGATCGTGATCGGTGCATGGTCAGACCAAGTAATCAGGCCTATTTGGGCTGAGAGGACCTTATGCATTGTCGAGGCCGGTAGGAGAAATCTGTCAATTCTTGTGTAGGTATTGTGTGCCGGGGAGTGAAAGGTGTAGTCCCGTTCTAATGGGTGTAGAATTCTCCAGGGATCTAGAAAGTTGTTGTGTAGTATATGGGTACATATTGCTGACGTGGTTTTATCTTGTTTGCGGGCTGACGCAGAGGTGAGTTTGTAGGTTGATGTTGTATCTAATGAGCAGTCTAAAAGAAAGTTGGTGTCGCCCCCCAAAACGAGTTCCCCAAATTTATATCTATTGGTTAATGCGAAAATCTTATCCATAAATTCCGTTAGGTTCGTATGTGGGCCATAAAAGTTCAGGAGGGTATAAGGTTCATTGTTAAGGTAACATTGGAGCAAGAGGAATCTACCTTGTTTATCTCCCAACTTTTTTGACTAACGAGAATGCCACTGTTTTGCTGATGAGGATGGAAACACCTCGTTTCTTTTTTTTATAGCAAGAGTGATAGTCATGGGGGAACGTAGCGGAGCAGAATTTGGGGCAGTTTCCCCACTGAAAGTGGGTTTCTTGGTAGAAAGCGATGTGGGATTTGTGTTTTTTCGCTTCCTCTAATGCCAATCTCCGTTTATGTGGAGAGTTGAGGCCTTTGGCGTTCAAAGATATTATCGTGAGTGTCATTTATGTTGATGGGGCCGGGTAGCTGTTCGAGTGGTGAGATAACCTGGTTTGAGAATCCTAGTGTTCAAGTATGCGTGTGCCTGCAGATGTCTCCGTGAGTTTTGATTGTATGTACTCCTAAGTGTCTCAGTAGATGGTATGTCGGTCGCAACTCCATATTCGTGCACGTTCTGAGGTGTGTGCGTTGTGCGGTTGGTTATGCGGGTGGCCGGGGGTGGGTAACAGATACATCGGGTATAGAGGGGTAACTGGGGGGGAAGAACTATGTACAGATGTCCGTCACGGCAATAGCCTTGCGTCTTTAGACGGTACTAACACGGCTCTCTTGAGCCTGGGGGGGGGGGGGGTAGCAAGTATAGAGACATTTGACCCTCTATTTCTGCGTATAGTCGGATTTGCCCTGGGTCACTTCATATCCCCAGCTATGGACCTTTCAGGTCTATGATGTGGTTACATGGTGTTTCCTCCGGGGGTGGCTCGTCTACATGCACATGTAGTGATTTCCTAAAATATTATTATTTTATTTATTTTTTTTCTTTTATTTTTTTTTCTTTTTTTTTTATTATTATTCCTTTCATTTTTTTTTTTTTTTTTTTTGGTGTTATTAACAAATGTTATTTCGTTAATTGCGTTTGTTAGTATCGTGGGGTAGGGTGATCGCTAGTCGCGATTCCCTACACCACGGTGAGGCCTAGAAGGCGAGTGGGAGCGATGCATAATAAATCTTAAAAATACTTGCATTAAACAAACACTTCGCCAAATATGAAACATGGAAAAGGTGGAACTAAAAGTGGTTCTTGTGAAAGAGAGAGAAAGTTGAGTTATCATGCCCGTTATTGTGGATACAGGTATAGGAATGGACAGTGTCATATATCAGCAGCGACTTTGGTCCAGCCGTTTTGGGCCTTCTGCGGGGGCTTGCTTTGCTCTTTGCGTGTTTCCTGTGAGCTTTGGCGCGACAGTGCAATGTCCCATGTGGCGGGGATCTTTTGGGAGGTTTTTTTTTTTTGTTTTTTTTTGATATTATTATTATTATAATTTTTTTTTTTTTTTTTTTTGATTATTGTTTTTCTGTTATTATTTTTTTTTTTTTTTTATTATTTACAAATGCTATTTCGTTATTTGTGTTTGTTTGTATCATGGGGTAGGGTGATCGCTAGTCGCGATTAGATACACAGGGTCTAGGGATAATGATCTTTGGCCGCAGCCTAATTGCTCTGGACGTGTGGGCGATAGCCTCGTTAGCGACGCTATAGTAACCGGAGCCCCGGCACCACGGCGAGACCTAGAAGGCGGTTGGGAGCGCTGCAGAATAGATCTTAAGTAGGTACTTGCTTTAAACAAACATTTTGCTAAACATAAAACATGTAAAAAGGAGGAACTAAAGGTGGTTCTCGTAAAAGAGAAAGAAAGTTGGGCTATCATGTCCGTTATTGTGGTAACAGGTATGGGAGTGTACAGTGTCACTTATCTGCAGCGACTGTGCTCCAGTCGTTTTGGACCTTCTGTGGGGGCCTGCGTTGCTCTTTGCGCGCTTCCTGTGGGTATTGGCGCGGTAGTGCAATGTCCCATTCGGCGAGGATCTTTTTGCCGTCTTCTTCGTTGGTGATGTGCCTGTCAGTTCCATTGCGTCTGACAATCAACCTAGCTGGGAAGCCCCATCTGTAGAGCACATTTGCTTCGCGCAGGGCTCTTGATATCAGGGAGAGTTCTTTCCTTTTCAGGAGAGTAGATGCAGAAAGGTCAGTATATAATTGGACCCCTTTGAATTTCTCCGGTAGGTTTTGTGATTGTCTGGATGCTCTCATAATCTTTTCTTTGGTTGTGTAGTAGTGCATTTTGGCAATTGCATCTCTGGGTGTTGATGCTGGCAGGGCTTTCGGTTTTGGCAGCCTGTGGATCCGGTCAATGAGGAAGTCTGACTGGGCGAGATCGGGGACCAGATGTTGGAAAAGGCCGATGGCGTAGGCTTGGAGGTCTTGGGGGAGTACCTCCTCTGAGATGCCTCGGATGCGGATATTGCTGCGCCGGTCTCTATCTTCGTGATCAGCAACTTTTTCTGTCAGGCGAACTAGCTGTGCTTGCATGTCTGCATAGGCATCCGCCAGGGTGTTGTGAGCGGAGATGATTTCCTCTGCTTTTTCTTCTAGGCGTGATGTTCGATCCCCAAGCGCTTGGATATCGGTCCTGATATCTCTCGCCATTTTAGACAGATCAGCTTGTAGCGAGGTCTGCATGGCTTGCAGCATTTTGTGGACCGAAAGGTCCGTAGTCGGAGCTATCGTCGGTTCCGAGGCTGAGGTGAGGTCGCTGGCATCAGAGTAGGCCGCTGGCGAGCGTTGCAGGTCGGCGCCATCTTGGGCCTGCGGGCGCGGCATTGCCAGCGCTTGTACTTGTAGCAGGGATTGCCTCTGCTTAGTTTTCTTGGCAGATTTTGTTGCCATGTTTGCGTGGTACCTGTTGTAGGTGGTGGTTGTCTGGTTTGGGCTGAATAAGCTCGAATTATTAGCTGTGGAGGGTCGGTTAATGGAGGAGCTAACAGCACATGCGACTGTCCGATTGAGCTGTCAGGCCACGCCCCCCAATCTAGACTTTTTTGACCTAGGCGACCTCTCTTCTCAGTGAAAATACCTCCTGCTGCACTGAAGGTCCTTTCTGACAGGACACTTGAAGCGGGGCAGGCCAGAAGTTCTATCGCAAATTGGGATAGCTCAGGCCACAGGTCAAGCCTGCACACCCAGTAGTCAAGGGGTTCATCGCTCCTCAGAGTGTCGATATCTGCAGTTAAGGCGAGTTAGTCTGCTACCTGTCGGTCGAGTCGTTCTCTGAGGGTGGACTCCGAAGGGCTGTGGCAATGCGTAGGACTTAAAAAGCTCTGCATGTCCTCCATCAACAACACGTCTGTAAAGCGTCCTGTCCTTGCCGGCGTGGTCGTGGGAGGAGGAGGATTACTTTCACCTACAGGCATTGCGCATGAGCGTCCTGTAACGTGGCAAAAAAATTCCCAGCTCCACAGAGGCTGTCCTAGCACCCCGGTCATGCAAATACTCGTTAACGGCTTTTTCTTGTTAGAGCAGGCGGTCGAACATTAGGAGTATTGAATTCCAACATGTCGGGCTGTCGCAAATCAAGCGCCTCACTGGCATGTTTTTTCACCACTGGATATCTGAAAAGTGCGCCATGGCCGTGTAGGAACGCCTGAAATGGCCACACACCTTCCTGGCCTGCTTCAGGACGTCCTGTAAGCCTGGGTACTTATGCACAAAGCGTTGTACGATCAGATTACACACATGTGCCATGCACGGCACATGTGTCAACTTAACGAAATGCAATGCCGCCAATAAATTTCTTCCATTGACGCAAACCACTTTGCCGATCACCAGTTGGTGCGGAGTCAGCCACTGATCCACCTGTGCATTCAGGGCGGACAGGAGTGCTGGTCCGGTGACTCTCTGCTTTCAGGCAAGTCAACCCCAAGACGGCGTGACACTGCCGTATCCGGGATGTGGAATAGTACCTGGGGAGCTGGGGGGTGCCGTTGATGTGGAGCAAGACGCAGCAGCAGAAAAGGACTCAGCCGAGGAGGTTATGGAAGAGGATGGAGTAGGAGGAGTAGAGGAGGTGGCAGCAGGCCTGCCTGCAAGTCGTGGCAGTGTTACCAACTCCTCTGCAGAGCCACGCATTCCATGCTTGGCAGCCATCAGCAGGTTTACCCAATGCACAGTGTAGGTGATATACCTGCCCTGACCATGCTTTTCAGACCAGTTATCAGTGGTCAGATGGACCCTTGCCCCAACACTGTGTGCAAGACATGCCATTACTTACTCTTGCACAATCGAGTACAGGTTGGGGATTGCCTTTTGTGCAAAGAAATTTCGGCCGGGTACCTTCCACTGCGGTGTCCCAATAGCTACAAATTTTTAGAACGCCTCAGACTCCACCAGCTTGTATGGTAAAAGCTGGCGGGCTAAGAGTTCAGTCAAGCCAGGTGTCAGACACCGGGCAAGGGGGTGATTTTGTGACATTGGCTTCTTACGCTCAAACATGTCCTTGACAGACACCTGACTGTGGGCAGATGAGCAGGAACTGCTTAAGGCGAGAGACGGAGTGGCGGATGGTTGAGAGGGGGCAAGGAGGACAGCAGTGGTTGACGTGGCTGAAGATGCTGGACCAGGAGGAGGTTGGCGGCTTTGAGTTTGTGTGCTGCTTGTACTCATGTGTTGATCCCATAGGTGTTTGTGATGTGCGATCATGTGCCTTCCCAAAGCAGTTGTACCTAGGTGGGTGTTGGGCTTCCCACGACTCAGTTTCTTTTGGCACAGGTTGCAAATGGCATCGCTGTTGTCAGCGGCAGACACACAAAAAAAATGCCACACTGCTGAGCTCTGCAATGATGGCATTCTGGTGGTGGCAACAGCATGTGTTGATTGGCGTGCTGTCTGGCTGACCCCGGGTGCCGATGCATGCTGTCTGAATGTGCCACTAGCTCCTTGCGACGACCTCCCCCTGCTTTCAACTCGTCTCCTCCTCCTCCTCTCTGTCACCCCATCTGAAATTTCCCCCTGTTCTTCTCTTCTAGCGGGCACCCACGTGACATCCACGGACGCATCGTCATCATCAACCGCTTCACTTGTATCTGACAACTCAGCAAAGGAAACAGCAGCGGGTACAACATTATCATCATCACACCGTACGTCCATGTGTGTAATGCTGCCTGACTGAGACATATCCCTGTTATCTACATCCTCTGGCAATAATGCGTGCGCATCACTCATTTCTACCAACTGATGTGTAAATAACTCCTCTGACATACCAAGTGAAGCGGATGTGGCGCTAGTGTTGGTGGCAGGCGGGCGAGTGGTAACTTGAGAGGTGCCCGAAGCTAAGCTGGAGGAGGATGGTGCGCCAAGGTTCCGAGCGGAAGCTGTAGAAGATTGTGTGTCCTGTGTTAGCCAGACAACTATGTCCTCAGAACTTTTCAAGTTCAGGGTACGTGGCCTCTGAACACTGGGCATTATTCTAGGGCCAAAGGGAATCACAGCACCACGACCATGACGGCCCCTGTGGGGTGGCCTGCCTCTGCCTGTCATTTTTTTTCGATTAGTGGTACTATGCGTGCAAGCTACTGTGACAACAGATATGAGTGGCACTGTGCACTGGCAGAATAGACGCTGTAGGCCTGACACCCAGACGCCTGCAGACAACTGCTATTCGATCTATTACAGTCAAAATTTTATTTATTTTTTAAATGTACACTACTGTTACAACAGATATGAGTTGCACTGGTGTGACACTGTGCCATGGCAGGCCCTGAAACGCACACGTGTGAAGGAAACTGACTGCTATTATATTACAGTCAAAAACGTTTTTTTATTTTTTAAATGCAAGCTATTGTGACACCAGTGAGTGAGTGGTGGCACTGGGCAGGCCCTGAAACACACACTCGTGAAGGAAACTGAATGCTATTATATTACAGTCAAAAAAGTTATTGTTTTTTTAAATGCAGAAAAGAAAAAAAGGTGGAAGCTACAGGAAAGACACTCAAAAGATGGGGTTAACCCACAATGGACTACCAGGGAAGTAACAGGAAAGAGGAGACAAGCTATGAGTGCCCTTAGTGGATCAAAATATCATTAAAATTTAACTTTTAATAGTACGAAAAATATAAAACAATTGGAGGAAAAAATAAAAAATGTTGAAAATAACTTTAGTGAATTTACAGTAAGTGTAAATGTATGTACAGCAAAACAAAACAAACGAACCAAAAAATAAGTGCTAATCAAAATCTGTAAGCTAGATGGTGAATACACGTATACCTATATTATAATGGTATATTTGTGCACATAGTATCGCGGCACATCTGCCCCAAATTGCAATGTGGGTGACATTCGATACTTCAAGTAGTGTGCAATTCGGAGAACACTGAATTGGGGTCTAATGGGCAGCTGCTGCCGAGTTTCTGAGCATGAATCAGCCCTGTGACCTATGTAAAGAGAGATCTTCAATCGCTGATAAAAATGTCCAGCGTATTTGACAGACCTGTTAAACGATCACAGTCAAGATGAGGATTAATCTTTCTAGTGATAAATCATAATTAAATGAAGTGCTGTACAAATATACACAGAAGAAATGGTAGCTGTATGCAACTGATAGTCCAATAGCAATCAGTGTAACGTGTGAGCGACCAAATAGACAAAAACAATCAAACACTGAAAGTGCTGGTAATCAACCCTGTGACCCATGTAGAGAAAGACCTATACTCGCTGTTAAGATACAAGATATCCAGCATACTTATTGACAGGTCTACAATGGTCACAGTGCAGATATGGTTCCTTCTTTAAAGTGATAAATTATACATAAATGAGGTGCTATACAAATGTCCACTAAATATATAGTTGCTACATTCTTTGTAGTGATAAATTATACATAAATGAGGTGCTGTACAAATATACACTAAAGATATAGCTACATTAGATACATAAAAACACAGAGGACCTGTTCATAAGTTTTCAGGATACCTCTGGTATAAGTAACTTGCAACAAAACAACGTTGCAGTTAGCTTGCAACAAGACAAAGTTGCAGTAAGAACTGAAATAGTAACAGTAATAATTTACTTGGTAAACGGAGTGGAATGTTGCCACCAACTGCATATGAGAAATTGAGCTAAAATAGCCCAAACTAAACCACAATAACTGTTATAGCCAGCAGACACAGAGGAAGGGGGTAGTATCACGATCGAATGTGTACTGAAGGTGAAAGAATAATGCACAGTGGCATAGATCTACCCCACAATATAGTCTGCTCCAGTCATAACAGGAGTGGTGAACAGGATCCTTCAGAGAGTGCAGTCATGTTGATCTGAGGACCACACACTGAGCTGTTGCACTGAATCCAATGGCCCCTGACACACGCGTTTCGTCACAACTCATCAGAGGGGAACCAATGTGAGGTGAGTATCAGCTATTTAAAGGTAATAGGTAGAGCTGATAGGTGGATTCAAACGAGGCCCGCTGATTCTGATTGGTCGGTCACTAATTGTCAGTGATGATGATCACTAATTGAATAAGTATCATCATTAACCCTGTAGGGTCTGTAGAGGAAACAAATGAATATGATAATACATATGAATAGATAAATGTTGCAGTTGAAGACTGATAAACTGCCACAAACTTATGAGCGAAAATGACTCAAAAAGTAGAGACAATTACATATCAATGGAGGACTTAAGACATAGTAAAAACACTAAGAAATAGTGTATATAATGTCTATATCCCTGTGATCGTGGAGTGCTGTAAAGATCGGTTTTAACCCCTTCAATGCCGATCAAGGGGTGAAAAAACATAATACAGAGGAAAAAACAGACTAAGATAAAAGATAAGACCATATGTGTAATCTTATAAGGGATTCTTAGTCACAAGGGGCAAATCTTGTCATGAGCATTAGTATACAAAAATAAATACATACGCTCTATTGACCAAAATGAATCCTAATGTGAATGAATAAATGGGGTGAAGTTGAATTCTTCATTTAGACCGCCTGGAGTGAGTTTTAAATTCATAAATCCACCTGGACTCTTTACGAAGAAGTATGTGATTGAAGTTGCCTTTCCTGGAGTTCAAATTAACTCTTTCCAAGACCTGAAAAGATAGATGATTAGGGTTTCCATCATGGAAATTTCTGACATGCATGGCCACTGGAGTACTCAGATGCAGATTTTTAACAGAATTCACATGTTGCAAAGTGCGCCTCTTGAGTTCTTGGTAGGTCTTTCCAATATATTGCATGCCGCAACTTTTTTGACTTAAATGCAAGCTATTGTGATACCAGTGAGTGAGTGGTGGCACTGGGCAGGCCCTGAAACGCACACTAGTGAAGAAAACTGACTGCTATTATATTACAGTCAAAAAAAGTTTTTTTTTTTTTTTTTTTATTCTTTATTTTTTGTGTGCAAGAGTTCACAGGTATGCCGTGGTGCCACAATAGCAGTCACGTGCGCTTTTTCAACATACATTACACATATGGCACATAGAAGGTCTGCACATTTTTATATAATGATAATGATAAGGTAGTTAAGCATGTGGTGCTCCCACTATATTCCCCGCTAGTATATTCAGTTTAAGCTATTGTAGCATAAGAGCAGGTTTAGCTTATTTAGCTTATAATTACGATTTGTTTCACAAGAGATTGTATGATACATGGTTAAAGATATACAGGCTGTAGTCATCTGAGTGTGTGATTTCTAGTGTGTCGTTGGGGAAGGTTGTTTAACTCTGCCTTGGTCTGCCTCGGGCGCCATTCTGGAGTGTGTGGAGGTCTGTGGGGTTGGTTGCCTTCGCTACCCTGGACGGGTCTGTATAGTGACTAATGGTTGCGTCTTGTGTGCATTGTAGTTATCTGCAGTAGTGTGCGTCTGCCGTGGGTAGTGACTTGTGTCACATGTATGTGTTGATTTTGCCTACTGATTGTGCTGGTTTGCTGCTATGTATGTCCTAGTGTGTATGTGTCTGCGGGTACCGTCATTTGCAGCGTGTGCAGGGCTGGGACAGTGTTTTAATGTCCATCTTGAGTCCAGGAACAACGTCCATCATGAGCTGGGTCTTAGTCTCGGTAGTAGGCGCCTAGGGCCGCAGAGGACCTGGCAGCAAAGTCCATTTGCGCTTTTCTCAGGGCGGTGGGCACTTCTGGGGGTCTGTTTCTGCCGCTTGTGATGTGAGTGCTTCCTTTGAAAGCCGCTGTCCTCCCCATGTACGGGTAACTGTGTATCTCGATGCGGGGTGTCCCCCTGTGTTGCTGGGTCTGCTGTTTCCTAGAATGCAGATTCTGGGCAGCTGCAGTCTGGGAGGGCTCCTGTGGCAAGGTGACGTGGTTGCGCTGGTTCCCCTCGTTTCCCGCCCTTTGCTTTGCGGTTTGCGAGTACTTGCCGGTGTTTGTAGCCGTTTGTGGTAATTTGCTGACCCGTCGTGAGGGCTTGTGTCGTCTACCAACCGTCTCTTCCGCATGGCGGGCCCTGCAGTACCTGGTGGGTCTTTTTTCTCGTGTCCGCGTGGTTGCGGGCTGTCCGCCATTTTGGATTGCCTGTGGGCTGTGCTTTGTGGCCCGGCGTGCATTTGAGCACGGCAAATAGCATTGGTGGTCGCCCGTGGGGACCGGGATAACCCCCACCGGTCCAAAGGGGGGGGGATAGCAGGACGCCGTTCGGAGACCTGGGGGGAGCGTCCGCCTCCCCCCAGCTCAAGCTCGTGTAGGCCCCAGGCCTTGGTCGGGTTACTCCGGTGCCATACCGTGGCATGATTGGCATCACTGTGTGTGTGTCCATCTTGTGGGCAGTTTGGTTGCAGTTTTGAGTCGATGGCTGCTTGTGGCACTGAGTTGGCTCCGATTCTCTGGCCCAGATCCTGGAGCTCAGACAAAACATGTCTGATCTGTTCAGCAGTCAGGCTCCGCCCCCCCAAAAAAAGTTTTGTTTTTTTAAATGCAAGCTATTGTGACACCAGTGAGTGAGTGGTGGAACTGGGCAAGTGGGCACAGTATACGCTGTGAGCCTGACACACAGGTTAGCAGGCAGGCAACTGCAATTACATTACACAGAAAAAAAAAGCAGAGTGATGTTCTAGCCCTAAAAAGGGCTTTTTGGGGTGCTGTCCTTACAGCAGAGATCAGATGAGTCCTTCAGGACTGTAGTGGACACTGAATACACTAGCCTAGCTATCAATTTCCCTATCAAATCAGCAGCAGCTACACTGTCCCTACTCTCACTAAGAATGCAGCTTCACAATGAATGTAAAATGGATGCTGTCCAGAAGGTGGGAGGGTCTGTGTCACGGCTTACCTTGGTGGGAGTCCAGTGTGCAGAGATATTCTCACCCTTGCAATTAAACACAGGCCAAGGTGGTCAGGGAAGAACTCACCTGGCCTGTGAGTCTGTGCACGGGGGCTGTTCAGGATAACCAGGTCGAAGTACAGACAAGGACTAGAGCAGGAGAATAGTCGTGGGTAAGCCAGTGGTCAGAGGATGCCAGAATTCAGGATAAACAAGAACAAAGCCCAGGTCAGAAGCCGAAAACTAACAGGACAACAGGAACTCGAAATAACAGGAACCAGAGTCAATGAACTGACACTGCCTTCTGGGAGAGGCAGTGTTATATACCTGGCTAACGGCCATCAGCTTCAGGTGTGCGAGAATATTGGAGCAGCCACAGATAACGGCCAGCCCCCAGTGCTGGATACAAGGCAAGATTGGACTATGGGCAATACTAGAACTGTAAGGTGGCTCTGAGGAGAAACAACAGGCCCAGGACCGCAAAGTACCCAGGTTCAAATCCCTTGTTGGGCACTTCTGGGGCGACCTCGTCTTGCAGTCTGGATGTCGCGGCGAGAACCGTGACAGTCTGGGAGGGAGGGTCTGCTGCTGATTGGATGGAATGTGTCTGCTGACTGTGAGGTACAGGGTCAAAGTTTACTCAATGATTGCAAATAGGGGGTGGACCGAACCTCGCATATGTTCGCCATCCGTGGCGAACGCGAACAAGCGATGTTCGCCAGGAACTGTTCGCCAGCGAACCGTTCGGAACATCACTATACAGGACACTTTAGAGGCCCTGTAATTGTAATGAGTCCACTTGAAATCCTTTAACTATGATCAATTGGAGGGCAAGTCTGGTGCAGAGCTACTGACCCATGCGTGGTGCAGCTGAAACGCCACTATCACCTGCTGCTGCTCGCACAGTCTCTCCAGCATGTGCAAGGTGGAGTTCCAACTTGTGGGCACGTTGCATATGAGGTGGTGAGCGGGAAGGCCAAAGTCAGGGTCCTGGTATGTGGCCGCACAAACGCTGGAGCTCAACACCAGGGGGCATGTGGTTACCCTGCACCAGACCCTGCTAATCCATTCCACACTGTGACTCCTAACTTCAACATCAGGCATACTGGGTCCCAGTCGTCCGACCGCCGCCCAGACAGTATCTGAGTCCCGGTCACCGGACTGCAAAACTGCGAATGGCTAGTTAAATCTGTTATGGTTCCTTTTATCGCTCCATCTGTTACTTGGATAACTGTGGGAATTCTAAAGATAATACATGCTGATGAGCGCTATGGGACGGCCGCAGGACTTTTGCGCTCCTCTGTGCGACCAGCGCCTCTTCCTCCAAGCTGCACACGTCACTCGCATGACCTTGATTCCATGTGGAGTCTAGGACCTCATCATCCTCCACATCATCTTCCACCCACTACTCAACCCTGCCCTCCTTGCCGGTCTGCACAGTACAGAAAGCCACAGCAGTTGGCAGCTGTGTTTTTCCAGCATGTAAACTCTGCAAAGGACATATGGGAATTGTTTTAGAATTGTATACAGGCAACAGTTTTCCCTATAAACTGACCTCTCAGTTTGACTTGTGAGGGTATTGCCCCCGAATTATAATATTGTTATATTGGTATTTGACGGTTCTATTTGACTGTCAGATATGAAGTGCACACCCCAAAATTACATCACCCAAAACAATTAGAATTTTTCAAAGTGCGATGTAACCACAGTATTTGACGGTTCTATTTGACTCTCAGATATGAAGTGCACCGCAGGACGCAAATGTACTATTTAGCACCCAAAACTATTCAAATTTTTCAAAGTGTGCTGTAAGCACAGTGTTTGACGGTTCTATTTGACTCGCCATACACTTATGGCTTTTTTTCCTGCTAATATAAAGAAGTAATGTGGTCCTTAACCACATATGCGCATTGAAGTGAGCCTTAACATCGGCTCTGGGTTTGTGAGTACCTAATTCACTATTTTATATATACTATTTATAGTACAGATGATACTGCACTATATACCCCTTCTATACTTATATAGGATTGGATTGCAGAAATACGAAGAAGGGAGAGGGTTGCCGACCCGGATCCTAAGGCACAAGAATCTGAGCTAGATTTAATAGCTCAGAAAAGTGTGAGTTGCCAATTGGCATTTATTCAAAAAATACTTTTCTTTTAGAAATACAGTGTGTATCTCTTTTTGTTTTGTTTAAAGGTTAATATGAAATTATTGGCAACGCAAAAAGAAAATATTATTGTTTAAAGGTATACTTGTATTTATATTCTCCCATATCTATTTCATTTTACACATAAGCGCTTCACCGGTACTCGTTTCTATTTCTTACCACCTTTGTTTAAAAGATATTCACGGTGATATAGCAGCTACTTAGATTTAATATATATAGAAACTACAAAATATACATTACTCAAATAGCGCTAATACTTTTCTATTTATTTAGCATTAGCACCCAAAACAATTAGAATTTTTCAAAGTGCGCTGAAAGCACAGTGTTTGACGGTTCTATTTGACTCTCAGATATGAAGTGCACTGCAGGACGCAAATGTATTAGTTAGCATTAGCACCCAAAACAATTAGAATTTTTCAAAGTGCGCTATAAGCACAGTATTTGACATTTCTATTTGACTCTCAGATATGAAGTGCACCGCAGGACGAACATGTACTATTTAGCAGCCAAAAAATTTGAATGTTTAAAAATGCTATGTCACAGCACTATTTGACGGTTCTATTTGACTCTCAGATATGAAGTGCAGGCCCCAAATTTACTATTTAGCAGATTAGCACCCAGAAAAGAGCATGCCCCAAATTTACTTCTTTGGAGCAGAAAAACTTTAATTTGTCAACGTGCGCTGAAACCACAGTATTTGACGGTTCTATTTGACTCTCAGATATGAAAAACACGCCCCAAATGTACTATTTAGCAGTTTAGCACCAAAACAATTAGAATTAGCTTATATATAGAGGCTGGGTCACATGTTGCACTGGCCAATCACAGCCATGCCATTAGTAGGCATGGCTGTGATGGCTTCTAAGGGCACACAGCCTTTCAAAATGTGCCATTAAATCGCTGAACACCGAACTCCAACCCAAACATACACTGATATGTCCGTGTTCGGATCCGGGGTCCAAAAAACATAATGTTCAGTACGAACCCGAACTTTACAGTCAGGGTTCACTCAACTCTATTCGCAAGCACTATATATTTAACCCTGTAACTTTCCAAGACACTATAAAACCTGTACATGGGGGGTAATCATTTACTCGGGAGACTTCGCTGAACACAAAAATGTGTGATTCAAACAATTACAACAATGTAATTTCAGTAAAAATTTAAGTTTTTTGCATTTTTCACATACGAACCGTACTTTTACTGACGGCAGGGCCGGCCTTAGGCATTTAGACGCCCTGTGCGAAAAATCTTCACAGCGCCCCCCCGTCATCCATGTATGCTGTAATGTTTGTGTTGTCTGTGTATGTGATAGTAGGTGTGATGACGGTGTGTGATATGTATGCTATGTGTGATATTTGTAATGGGTGTATTAACAGTGTGTGATATGCGTGTATTGGTTGTATGTGACACACACACACACAGAGTCAGACGGCCATACACACACAGGAAGACAGTCATACACACACACACAGACACACAAAGGCAGACAGTCTCACACACACACAGGCAGACAGTCAGTCATACACACAGACACAGACAGTAATACACACACACAGAGGCAGACAGTAATACACACAGACACACACACAGAGGCAGACAGTAATACACACAGACACACAGTGGCAGTCATACACACACACAGACACACACAGGCAGACAGTCAGTCATACACACAGACACAGACAGTAATACACACAGACACAGACACACACAGAGGCAGACAGTAATACACACAGACACACACAGTCACACAGAGAGGCAGGCAGTCATACACACACACACAGACACACACAGGCAGACAGTCATAAACACACACACAGACACACAGAGGCAGACAGTAATACACACAGACACACACACAGAGGCAGACAGTAATACACACAGACACACAGTGGCAGTCATACACACACACAGACACACACAGGCAGACAGTCAGTCATACACACAGACACAGACAGTAATACACACAGACACACACAGAGGCAGACAGTAATACACACAGACACACACAGTCACACACAGAGGCAGACAGTCATACACACACACACAGGCAGACAGTCATAAACACACACACAGACACAGACAGTAATACACACAGACACACACACAGAGGCAGACAGTAATACACACTGACACACAGTGGCAGTCATACACACACACAGGCAGACAGTCAGTCATACACACAGACACAGACAGTAATACACACAGACACACACAGAGGCAGACAGTAATACACACAAACACACACAGTCAGACACACAGACACACACAGAGGCAGACAGTAATACACACAGACACACACAGTCACACAGAGAGGCAGACAGTCATACACACACACACACAGACACACACAGGCAGACAGTCATAAACACACACACAGACACACAGAGGCAGACAGTAATACACACAGACACACACACAGAGGCAGACAGTAATACACACAGACACACAGTGGCAGTCATACACACACACAGACACACACAGGCAGACAGTCAGTCATACACACAGACACAGACAGTAATACACACAGACACACACAGAGGCAGACAGTAATACACACAGACACACACAGTCACACACAGAGGCAGACAGTCATACACACACACACAGGCAGACAGTCATAAACACACACACAGACACAGACAGTAATACACACAGACACACACACAGAGGCAGACAGTAATACACACTGACACACAGTGGCAGTCATACACACACACAGGCAGACAGTCAGTCATACACACAGACACAGACAGTAATACACACAGACACACACAGAGGCAGACAGTAATACACACAGACACACACAGTCAGACACACAGACACACACAGAGGCAGACAGTAATACACACAGACACACACAGTCACACACAGAGGCAGACAGTCATACACACACACACAGACACACACAGGCAGACAGTCATAAACACACACACAGAGGCAGACAGTCATACACACACAGACAGTAATACACACAGGCAGAGAGTCACACTCACCTGACAATCACACAGTTACCTGTGGAGTTCATTGTGGAGGCAGTGCAGCTCCTGGTGACTGTTTGGTGGGGAAGCAGGGACTCCTTCCTGCTTCCCCTGCAGCAGTTTTCCGGCGCTTTTAGCTCCGCCCCCGCCGCACGGTAAGCTCCGCCCCCGCTGCAAATTTGAAAAAAAATAAAAAAAAAAAAATTTTTTTTTAAATCCCGGCCGGCTGTGCGGCCGCACGGCGCCCCCTGCTCCATGGCGCCCTGTGCGGCCGCACAGCTCGCACACCCCTAAGGCCGGCCCTGACTGACGGTATTGTTGTAATATGTTTTACTATTTTGAAACACTTATGTTTGAGTTAAGTGAAGTCTGCCAAGTATAACAGTACCCCTTATGTGCAGGTTTTATGGTGGTTTGGAAAGTTAGAGAGTCAAATATAAGGCTTGCATTTCCTTTTTTTCACATTGAAATTTGCCAGTTTGCTAATGTTGCCTTTAAGACCGTATGGTAGCCCTGGAATGAGAATTACCCCTGTAACGGAACACCCCGTATTCCGACCGAGTACCTTCCGTTGATGGACGCTTCCTTGCTTGCACCAAGGACCACAAGCTCTGCACCGGACTCCACAACCACCGTAGCTTAACTGGAGTCTCACCGTCTTCCTTACACCCTGGATCAGCTTCTGTCCTCCAGGACCGTGTGGGGAAAGACCTATCCTCTAGGAGAGTGTATCAGGAACAGCTCTTAAAGGAGCTAAGTGATTAAAGCTCAAGGGAGTATGCAGAGCATAGCAATCCCCAGTGTGAGTATAGCTGTCCCCTCCAATCAGGAGACAAGACTACGTGTTGAGGGTCAAGAAGATCTGTTAAAAGGACTTTCTTTTATACAAGTTTTCAGACCAGAGACACACCCCCTGGACCTGGTGGTAAACTGTGACAAAAGGGACACAAACCATTGGAAACACTAGTTAACAAAATCCCCCCCCCCCCCCCCCCCCTCTATCCTGGAGATAATTGGCTTAAGGAACTGCAGTAAACTCAATTATCTCCAGGTACAGAAAATATCTCCATTTTACACTAACAGTAAAATACCTAAAAATACAAAATTCCTATTATGTTACACAGAACCCCCACATTTAACATATCCCCGGATAGCTCGGATCTGAGCGCACAATATAGGTGAACAGTGCTCAGATCCCACGAACGGAGTAGATTTGCCATGGGGTTAAAGTTTTGCAAGGGCTGATGAGAGATTGAGGAGGGACAAAGCAGCCAGTTTAAACTGGTCTGGCAGTGTCCCTGATACAACACCCTGCTGGAGAACAATGGGATAAGTATTAAAGGGGGAGGGGAAGAGGCACATTCTCCCATGGAATAAAAAGGGGCAGAAACAGTCTTTTAAAAGCCAATAAGCCCAAATAGTGTTTCTAAAGGGCACAATCTCCCAGGGGCCATAGTCACAAGGCAAGAAGGCCTCTCCAAGACCAAGTGGCGAAGGGCACTTCGTCACAACCCCCATGATGACATACCATTTGCAAAAGTAGACAACCCATGTTATTGCAAATGGGGTATGTCCAGTCATTTTTAGTAGCCACTTAGTCACAAACACTGGCCAATTTTTTATTTTTTTTTGCTTTTTTCACACAAAAACAAATATGAACGCTAACTTTGTGACTAAGTGACTACTAAAAAAAGACTGTACATAACCCACTTGCAATACCTTGGGTTGTGTATTTTTGCAAATGGTATGCCATCATGGGGGTAATTCTCATTCCTGGGCTACCACACGGTCTCACAGGTACTATTACTAATCTGGCAAATTGTAATGTGAAAAAAATGAAAAATGGAATGTGCTATATTTGACCCTGTAACTTTGTGCATTTTATTGCAGTAAACGCTAACAGCATTATGCTATTTACAGCTAAAATGTCAGACGGAACTACAATTTATTCTAAAAATCTTAATCTCTCACAATTTTTTTTTTATTTTATTCATAATAAATTATGTTTCATATATGAATAGTTCATGAGAAATTAAAGCCCTGTTTCTCCTGAACAAAATTATATATAATAAGTATGGGTGCACCTAATATGAAAGAGGTGAATTACGGTTGAACAGACATATGCCACTTTTTGTTTTAAACAGAACGTGTACTATTGACTCCGCCCTGAAGGGGTTAATAGTAGTCAGATAAAAGCAAAAACAAATTGACACACTAAATACACATTATAATATTTATATAGGGTAGTTATAACATTATTCTCTTGGCCATTTTGCGACCAATCTCACTTAAATATTATAATAATAGTGTATGTACAAAAATACACACACATTGGAGTATTGGTGTGTAATCCATAAATCTGTAAGCTATTGCAATAAACACAATTACTTTTTTTACATTGCAATTTAGATGTTTTTTTCTTCAATTTGCTTTCACTTACTTTGTTTGCTGGAGCGTTCTTTTGGATTATTAATGTGCCTGAACTGTGGAACTAGGGTCTTATTTATACTTATAGATACTCACAAGACGGTGAGTATCTATGATGTTTGTATGCTGGCAGTTCATCTTCTTTTCTACAGGCTGTGCACATTACTCACTTTCCTCATCAACACATCTCATCAATAAATGTAGGGGCCACAATTTTAGTCCTAGCTGAATAAGGGAGCCCCAGGTTTTGAGTGACACCTAGATTTCCTTGGTAGAAACAGGACACAGACCTCACTGGCAAAAGTCTGCCTGATGGGATTGTTCCTTTATGGGTGATTAAGTGCAGGACAAATATGATGGAATAATTTGGTCAACTGGTGGGTGAATAACAGGATACATTTTTTATATATTGATTGTGTGTTGATAACTCTTGTCGAACAGCGACATCTGAGAAATATATTGTGATAAATGTTTACTATGGATTTTTAATTATCCATGAAGTATGTATCCTTTATTTGTCATACAACCCAAACATCCCTATGCTGTTTGTTCTTTGAGCCAAGAGTGTTTAAAATTGTATTAACTTTTACTTTATAGCATGTTGAGCACACCACAGCAATTAAACTCCTAACAATATGTTGTATCCATGAGCAGAGCTCCACAAATAAAATTCACCACAATTTGCAATCTCTGGGAGTGTTGTACAGAGCTCCACAGCAATAAAACTCACAGTAATGTACAATGTGTATGAGTGCATCACAGAGCTCTGCATCAATGTCACACAGCAATATAACTCACAGTAATATAAAGAATGTATGTGTAGATCACAGAGCTCCATAGAATAACATTCATGGTAATGTGCAATTTGCATGAGTGTATCAAAGAGCCCTACAGTGCTGTATCTCACAGTAATATGCAGTGTGTCTAAGTGTATCACACCGATACTAATATACACAGACTCATTTCAGCCACTGACGGCACTGAGTAAGTTAAAGCTGCAAACACAATTTAGACGTGTGACAAGCATGCCACTACTGTTTGTTGTTTCTCTGATTGTTAGTATTTCTGTTGTGAATTAAATGAAGAAGGTTCTTTTTTACAAGCAAAGCGGCCTATCCTAGAATAAGACACCCAGAAAGATACATAATAAACAGACATGTGGTGATATTCTTACTGTTTCTCTTGCTGTCTGTAGCTTGACTCTGGATTGAATAAAGCATCTTTATTATGTATTATAAGTGAGCATAATAAAACAGCCTAATGGGCCTTTTATTACACTTCATGGATTGGTAACTGAATAAAACATAGAAGGAAATTCTGGGGTACTGCTGTTTATCCTGCTCACTGTGGGAGTTTTCTGAGCACAGCTAAGCCTGGCATTGTCTAGACTAGCTGACTAAGTGCAGCATAGAAGAAAAATGAGTTTAGAAAAAAGGCATTTAGAAGACCTTCATACAAAGTTTAGTGAATGCCAGATTTTAACCCTGGGACTCCTTCCCACTCGGTGTTCCATTCTGTTAATAACCTTTGATGTATAACATTTAGACCACATGGCTCCTTTTTTCAGCTCACATGTAATATACAATTAAGATTAGCTTAGCTGCAGACAGTCAGAGAAAACAGCTAGACATAAAGTATTAGCTTCCTATCAGCTGTTTTTTCCGCTTACTGAATAGTTATTCTTCCATATGAAGTCTATGAGAAAATTGCTATTCATTAAACAGTATCTTTAGAGAATCTAGTCATATGTCTCTACCCAAATTCTGGTGTATC